>NW_027006896.1:35432-69251 GCF_036934945.1 Oncorhynchus masou masou
CATTATAAACCTGTCTTCAGTGTGTTCTAATGATGTCATAATGAGAGATGTGTCATTATAAACCTGTCTTCAGTCTGTTCTAATGATGTCATAATGAGAGATGTGTCATTATAAACTTGTCTTCAGTCTGTCATAATGAGAGATGTGTCATTATAAACCTGTCTTCAGTCTGTTCTAATGATGTCATAATGAGAGATGTGTCATTATAAACCTGTCTTCAGTCTGTCATAATGAGAGATGTGTCATTATAAACCTGTCTTCAGTCTGTTTTAATGATGTCATAATGAGAGATGTGTCATTATAAACCTGTCTTCAGTCTGTTCTAATGATGTCATAATGAGAGATGTGTCATTATAAACCTGTCTTCAGTCTGTCATAATGATGTCATAATGAGAGATGTGTCATTATAAACCTGTCTTCAGTCTGTCATAATGAGAGATGTGTCTTCCGGTTCCGGTTGGAGCGAGCGGCCGCATCTACACTTCGGTCCGCAGGTAGTATAACTTTTTATAACTTTTCATTACATTTCGTTATAGTACAACGGTTTGATTTGTCTAATCTTAGCAACTTCTTCTTAGCCAGCTACATAGCCGTCTTTGTATCAACGACAATTGCATAATTATCGTATTTCGTCGTCCTAACGTATCTGCCCAGCAGCTAGCTAAGCAGCTAGCTAACATCCACTGTCCACTAGCACTGTAGAAACTATTACACTCAACTGAACGACTCGATTAGCGTAGTGTCAGCTAGCTACATAGTTGTCTTCGTATCCAAGATAATTGTGCAGTTTAGAGTGTGTAGACTTAGAGTGATTATCTTAATTTACCGAGGTTAGCTAGCCAGCTATTTGTCGTCCTTAACGTAGGAAATGCTGCTAGCTAGCTAGCCAACAGCTAGCCAACCTCTACCGAATTGAACTCCAACTACCCGGTCAACATTCCGCGTCGTTCCACAGGTAGTATCACATTTTCATTTCACTTCATTACAGTACAACGGTTTGATTTGTTTGATCGTAGCTAGCCAGCTACATAGCCGTCTTTGTATCTAAGACAATTGTGTAGTCTAGAGCGATTTTCTAGGTTAGCTGGCCAGCTATTGTCGTTCTTCCAACGTAGCTAGCCAGCTAGCCCCCGAATAGCAGCACTGTAGTAACTATTACAGTACAACGGTTTGTTTTGTTTGATCGTAGCTAGCTAGCTACATAGCCGTCTTTGTATCTAAGACAATTGTGTAGCCTAGAGCGATTTTCTAGGTTAGCCAGCCAGCTATTGTCGTTCTTTTAAAGTAACGGAACGCAATCAACCTTGCTAGCTAGCCAGCTAGCCCCCGAATAGCAGCACTGTAGAAACTATTACACTCGACGGAACGACTTGATTAGTGTAGTGTCAACATCGCAGCCACTACCAGCTAGCCTACTCCAGCAGTACCTACTCCAGTAGTTTCATTTCAATCATTTTAGTCAATAAGATTCTTGCTACGTAAGCTTAACTTTCTGAACATTCGAGACGTGTAGTCCACTTGTCATTCCAATCTCCTTTGCATTAGCGTAGCCTCTTCTGTACCCTGTTAACTATGTGTCTATCTATCCCTGTTCTCTCCTCTCTGCACAGACCATACAAACGCTCCACACCGCGTGGCCGCGGCCACCCTAATCTGGTGGTCCCAGCGCGCACGACCCACGTGGAGTTCCTGGTCTCCGGTAGCCTCTGGAACTGCCGATCTGCGGCCAACAAGGCAGAGTTCATCTCAGCCTATGCCTCCCTCCAGTCCCTCGACTTCCTGGCACTGACGGAAACATGGATCACCACAGATAACACTGCTACTCCTACTGCTCTCTCTTCGTCCGCCCACGTGTTCTCGCACACCCCGAGAGCTTCTGGTCAGCGGGGTGGTGGCACCGGGATCCTCATCTCTCCCAAGTGGTCATTCTCTCTCTCTCCCCTTACCCATCTATCTATCGCCTCCTTTGAATTCCATGCTGTCACAGTTACCAGCCCTTTCAAGCTTAACATTCTTATCATTTATCGCCCTCCAGGTTCCCTCGGAGAGTTCATCAATGAGCTTGATGCCTTGATAAGCTCCTTTCCTGAGGACGGCTCACCTCTCACAGTCCTGGGCGACTTTAACCTCCCCACGTCTACCTTTGACTCATTCCTCTCTGCCTCCTTCTTTCCACTCCTCTCCTCTTTTGACCTCACCCTCTCACCTTCCCCCCTACTCACAAGGCAGGCAATACGCTCGACCTCATCTTTACTAGATGCTGTTCTTCCACTAACCTCACTGCAACTCCCCTCCAAGTCTCCGACCACTACCTTGTATCCTTTTCCCTCTCGCTCTCATCCAACACTTCCCACACTGCCCCTACTCGGATGGTATCGCGCCGTCCCAACCTTCGCTCTCTCTCCCCCGCTACTCTTTCCTCTTCCATCCTTTCATCTCTTCCCTCTGCTCATACCTTCTCCAACCTTTCTCCTGACTCTGCCTCCTCAACCCTCCTCTCTTCCCTTTCTGCATCCTTTGACTCTCTATGTTCCCTATCCTCCAGGCCGGCTCGGTCCTCCCCTCCCGCTCCGTGGCTCGATGACTCATTGCGAGCTCACAGAACAGAGCTCCGGGCAGCCGAGCGGAAATGGAGGAAAACTCGCCTCCCTGCGGACCTGGCATCCTTTCACTCCCTCCTCTCTACATTTTCCTCCTCTGTCTCTGCTGCTAAAGCCACTTTCTACCACTCTAAATTCCAAGCATCTGCCTCTAACCCTAGGAAGCTCTTTGCCACCTTCTCCTCCCTCCTGAATCCTCCTCCCCCCCCTCCTCCCTCTCTGCAGATGACTTCGTCAACCATTTTGAAAAGAAGGTCGACGACATCCGATCCTCGTTTGCTAAGTCAAACGACACCGCTGGTTCTGCTCACACTGCCCTACCCTGTGCTCTGACCTCTTTCTCCCCTCTCTCTCCAGATGAAATCTCGCTTCTTGTGACGGCCGGCCGCCCAACAACCTGCCCGCTCGACCCTATCCCCTCCTCTCTCCTCCAGACCATTTCCGGGGACCTTCTCCCTTACCTCACCTCGCTCATCAACTCATCCCTGACCGCTGGATACGTCCCTTCCGTCTTCAAGAGAGCGAGAGTTGCACCCCTTCTGAAGAAACCTACACTCGATCCCTCCGATGTCAACAACTACAGACCAGTATCCCTTCTTTCTTTTCTCTCCAAAACTCTTGAACGTGCCGTCCTTGGCCAGCTCTCCCGCTATCTCTCTCAGAATGACCTTCTTGATCCAAATCAGTCAGGTTTCAAGACTAGCCATTCAACTGAGACTGCTCTTCTCTGCATCACGGAGGCGCTCCGCACTGCTAAAGCTAACTCTCTCTCCTCTGCTCTCATCCTTCTAGACCTATCGGCTGCCTTCGATACTGTGAACCATCAGATCCTCCTCTCCACCCTCTCCGAGTTGGGCATCTCCGGCGCGGCCCACGCTTGGATTGCGTCCTACCTGACAGGTCGCTCCTACCAGGTGGCGTGGCGAGAATCTGTCTCCTCGCCACGCGCTCTCACCACTGGTGTCCCCCAGGGCTCTGTTCTAGGCCCTCTCCTATTCTCGCTATACACCAAGTCACTTGGCTCTGTCATAACCTCACATGGTCTCTCCTATCATTGCTATGCAGACGACACACAATTAATCTTCTCCTTTCCCCTTCTGATGACCAGGTGGCGAATCGCATCTCTGCATGTCTGGCAGACATATCAGTGTGGATGACGGATCACCACCTCAAGCTGAACCTCGGCAAGACGGAGCTGCTCTTCCTCCCGGGGAAGGACTGCCCGTTCCATGATCTCGCCATCACGGTTGACAACTCCACTGTGTCCTCCTCCCAGAGCGCTAAGAACCTTGGCGTGATCCTGGACAACACCCTGTCGTTCTCAACCAACATCATGGCGGTGGCCCGTTCCTGTAGGTTCATGCTCTACAACATCCGCAGAGTACGACCCTGCCTCACACAGGAAGCGGCGCAGGTCCTAATCCAGGCACTTGTCATCTCCCGTCTGGATTACTGCAACTCGCTGCTGGCTGGGCTCCCTGCCTGTGCCATTAAACCCCTACAACTCATCCAGAACGCCGCAGCCCGTCTGGTGTTCAACCTTCCCAAGTTCTCTCACGTCACCCCGCTCCTCCGCTCTCTCCACTGGCTTCCAGTTGAAGCTCGCATCCGCTACAAGACCATGGTGCTTGCCTACGGAGCTGTGAGGGGAACGGCCCCGCAGTACCTCCAGGCTCTGATCAGGCCCTACACCCAAGCAAGGGCACTGCGTTCATCCACCTCTGGCCTGCTCGCCTCCCTACCATTGAGGAAGTACAGTTCCCGCTCAGCCCAGTCAAAACTGTTCGCTGCTCTGGCCCCCAATGGTGGAACAAACTCCCTCACGACGCCAGGACAGCGGAGTCAATCACCACCTTCCGGAGACACCTGAAACCCCACCTCTTCAAGGAATACCTAGGATAGGATAAGTAATCCTTCTCACCCCCCCTTAATGATTTAGATGCACTATTGTAAAGTGGCTGTTCCACTGGATGTCAGAAGGTGAATTCACCAATTTGTAAGTCGCTCTGGATAAGAGCGTCTGCTAAATGACTTAAATGTAAATGTAATGTGTCATTATAAACCTGTCTTCAGTGTGTTCTAATGATGTCATAATGAGAGATGTGTCATTATAAACCTGTCTTCAGTCTGTTTTAATGATGTCATAATGAGAGATGTGTCATTATAAACCTGTCTTCAGTCTGTTCTAATGATGTCATAATGAGAGATGTGTCATTATAAACCTGTCTTCAGTCTGTTCTAATGATGTCATAATGAGAGATGTGTCATTATAAACCTGTCTTCAGTCTGTTTTAATGATGTCATAATGAGAGATGTGTCATTATAAACCTGTCTTCAGTCTGTTCTAATGATGTCATAATGAGAGATGTGTCATTATAAACCTGTCTTCAGTCTGTTCTAATGATGTCATAATGAGAGATGTGTCATTATAAACCTGTCTTCAGTCTGTTCTAATGATGTCATAATGAGAGATGTGTCATTATAAACCTGTCTTCAGTCTGTTCTAATGATGTCATAATGAGAGATGTGTCATTATAAACCTGTCTTCAGTCTGTCATAATGAGAGATGTGTCATTATAAACCTGTCTTCAGTCTGTTCTAATGATGTCATAATGAGAGATGTGTCATTATAAACCTGTCTTCAGTCTGTTCTAATGATGTCATAATGAGAGATGTGTCATTATAAACCTGTCTTCAGTCTGTTCTAATGATGTCATAATGAGAGATGTGTCATTATAAACCTGTCTTCAGTCTGTTCTAATGATGTCATAATGAGAGTCTACTACTCTACATTCCAGACATATACACACCCATGCCTGTCTCCCCAATCTGGAGGTTACATCTATGGCTAGTGTTGTCAGTGTTGTCAGTGTTAATTATAGTGCTGTTTGAGGTCAACGTCTTTGAAGATATTTTCACCCTCAGGTGGGTGTTATCATCAGTGTAAGTGAAACCTGCTTTTATAGCTGATCAAGAGTAGATTTAACTATTTGACAATCAATCCGTAGAACTGAAAAAAAATCAGCAAAATCTACTGTGGCAATTTACCCAACGTATTTTATAAATGGACAACTCATGTTTTAGCTCGCTCTAACACATTTTTCATTTCCAATTTATGTAAAACATTAATTACAACTTGTCTTAAAAAGTATGGTCATTTCTTATCAAGATTGGAGGTTAAATATCCCTGCCCTGACCATCTTTGGGGGTGAAATATCCCTGCCCTGACCATATTTGGGGGTTAAATATCCCTGCCCAGTCCACATTATAACCCGCACAATGCTGGGCCAATAACGACCTACCCCAGGCCAAACCCGCACAACGCTGGGCCAATAACGACCTACCCCAGGCCAAACCCGGACAACACTGGGCCAATAACGACCTACCCCAGGCCAAACCCGCACAACGCTGGGCCAATAACGACCTACCCCAGGCCAAACCCACACAACGCTGGGCCAATAACGACCTACCCCCGGACAACGCTGGGCCAATAACGACCTACCCCAGGCCAAACCCGGACAACGCTGGGCCAATAACGACCTACCCCCGGACAACGCTGGGCCAATAACGACCTATCCCAGATCAAACCCGGACAACGCTGGGCCAATTGTGCGTCGCCTTATGGGACTCCCAATCACGGTCGGATGTGAGCCTGGATTCGAACCAGGTCATTCCATTGTGGGCGGGACCAGAGAACCTTGACGAGGATATGTGCAGCCGTCTGGTACCAGCATGAGATCAGCTAAATCACTGGATTATTCTAGTGGGTTTTACGTTGCTTGTTCATTAGGTGTGTTTAGTCCTGTTCAGTAGGTGTGTTTAATATGTTCTGTTAGTCCTGTTCAGTAGGTGTGTTTAATGCGTTCTGTTAGTCCTGTTCAGTAGGTGTGTTTAATGTGTTCTGTTAGTCCTGTTCAGTAGGTGTGTTTAATGTGTTCTGTTAGTCCTGTTCATTAGGTGTGTTTAGTCCTGTTCATTAGGTGTGTTTAATGTGTTCTGTTAGTCCTGTTCAGTAGGTGTGTTTAATGTGTTCTGTTAGTCCTGTTCAGTAGGTGTGTTTAGTCCTGTTCAGTAGGTGTGTTTAATGTGTTCTGTTAGTCCTGTTCAGTAGGTGTGTTTAATGTGTTCTGTTAGGTGTGTTTAATGTGTTCTGTTAGTCCTGTTCAGTAGGTGTGTTTAGTCCTGTTCAGTAGGTGTGTTTAATGTGTTCTGTTAGTCCTGTTCAGTAGGTGTGTTTAGTCCTGTTCATTAGGTGTGTTTAATGTGTTCTGTTAGTCCTGTTCAGTAGGTGTGTTTAATGTGTTCTGTTAGTCCTGTTCAGTAGGTGTGTTTAATGTGTTCTGTTAGGTGTGTTTAATGTGTTCTGTTAGTCCTGTTCAGTAGGTGTGTTTAATGTGTTCTGTTAGGTGTGTTTAATGTGTTCTGTTAGTCCTGTTCATTAGGTGTGTTTAGTCCTGTTCATTAGGTGTGTTTAATGTGTTCTGTTAGTCCTGTTCAGTAGGTGTGTTTAATGTGTTCTGTTAGTCCTGTTCAGTAGGTGTGTTTAGTCCTGTTCAGTAGGTGTGTTTAGTCCTGTTCAGTAGGTGTGTTTAATGCGTTCTGTTAGGTGTGTTTAATGTGTTCTGTTAGTCCTGTTCAGTAGGTGTGTTTAATGTGTTCTGTTAGTCCTGTTCAGTAGGTGTGTTTAATGCATTCTGTTAGTCCTGTTCAGTAGGTGTGTTTAATGTGTTCTGTTAGTCCTGTTCATTAGGTGTGTTTAGTCCTGTTCATTAGGTGTGTTTAATGCGTTCTGTTAGGTGTGTTTAATGTGTTCTGTTAGTCCTGTTCAGTAGGTGTGTTTAATGTGTTCTGTTAGTCCTGTTCAGTAGGTGTGTTTAGTCCTGTTCAGTAGGTGTGTTTAATGCGTTCTGTTAGTCCTGTTCATTAGGTGTGTTTAGTCCTGTTCAGTAGGTGTGTTTAATGTGTTCTGTTAGTCCTGTTCAGTAGGTGTGTTTAATGTGTTCTGTTAGTCCTGTTCAGTAGGTGTGTTTAATGTGTTCTGTTAGTCCTGTTCAGTAGGTGTGTTTAATGCGTTCTGTTAGTCCTGTTCAGTAGGTGTGTTTAATGTGTTCTGTTAGTCCTGTTCATTAGGTGTGTTTAGTCCTGTTCATTAGGTGTGTTTAATGCGTTCTGTTATTCCTGTTCAGTAGGTGTGTTTAATGCGTTCTGTTAGTCCTGTTCAGTAGGTGTGTTTAGTCCTGTTCATTAGGTGTGTTTAATGCGTTCTGTTAGGTGTGTTTAATGTGTTCTGTTAGTCCTGTTCAGTAGGTGTGTTTAATGCGTTCTGTTATTCCTGTTCAGTAGGTGTGTTTAATGCGTTCTGTTATTCCTGTTCAGTAGGTGTGTTTAATGTGTTCTGTTAGTCCTGTTCAGTAGGTGTGTTTAGTCCTGTTCAGTAGGTGTGTTTAATGTGTTCTGTTAGTCCTGTTCAGTAGGTGTGTTTAATGCGTTCTGTTAGTCCTGTTCAGTAGGTGTGTTTAGTCCTGTTCAGTAGGTGTGTTTAATGTGTTCTGTTAGTCCTGTTCAGTAGGTGTGTTTAGTCCTGTTCAGTAGGTGTGTTTAGTCCTGTTCAGTAGGTGTGTTTAGTCCTGTTCAGTAGGTGTGTTTAGTCCTGTTCAGTAGGTGTGTTTAATGTGTTCTGTTAGTCATGTTCAGTAGGTGTGTTTAGTCCTGTTCAGTAGGTGTGTTTAATGTGTTCTGTTAGTCCTGTTCAGTAGGTGTGTTTAATGTGTTCTGTTAGTCCTGTTCAGTAGGTGTGTTTAGTCCTGTTCAGTAGGTGTGTTTAATGCGTTCTATTAGGTGTGTTTAATGTGTTCTGTTAGTCCTGTTCATTAGGTGTGTTTAATGTGTTCTGTTAGTCCTGTTCAGTAGGTGTGTTTAATGTGTTCTGTTAGGTGTGTTTAATGTGTTCTGTTAGGTGTGTTTAATGTGTTCTGTTAGTCCTGTTCAGTAGGTGTGTTTAGTCCTGTTCAGTAGGTGTGTTTAATGTGTTCTGTTAGTCCTGTTCAGTAGGTGTGTTTAGTCCTGTTCAGTAGGTGTGTTTAATGTGTTCTGTTAGTCCTGTTCATTAGGTGTGTTTAATGTGTTCTGTTAGTCCTGTTCATTAGGTGTGTTTAATGTGTTCTGTTAGTCCTGTTCAGTAGGTGTGTTTAATGCGTTCTATTAGGTGTGTTTAATGTGTTCTGTTAGTCCTGTTCAGTAGGTGTGTTTAATGTGTTCTGTTAGTCCTGTTCAGTAGGTGTGTTTAATGTGTTCTGTTAGTCCTGTTCAGTAGGTGTGTTTAATGCATTCTGTTAGTCCTGTTCAGTAGGTGTGTTTAATGTGTTCTGTTAGTCCTGTTCAATAGGTGTGTTTAATGTGTTCTGTTAGTCCTGTTCAGTAGGTGTGTTTAGTCCTGTTCAGTAGGTGTGTTTAATGTGTTCTGTTAGTCCTGTTCAGTAGGTGTGTTTAATGTGTTCTGTTAGTCCTGTTCAGTAGGTGTGTTTAATGCGTTCTATTAGGTGTGTTTAATGTGTTCTGTTAGTCCTGTTCATTAGGTGTGTTTAATGTGTTCTGTTAGTCCTGTTCAGTAGGTGTGTTTAATGCGTTCTATTAGGTGTGTTTAATGTGTTCTGTTAGTCCTGTTCAGTAGGTGTGTTTAATGTGTTCTGTTAGTCCTGTTCAGTAGGTGTGTTTAGTCCTGTTCAGTAGGTGTGTTTAATATGTTCTGTTAGTCCTGTTCAGTAGGTGTGTTTAATGTGTTCTGTTAGTCCTGTTCATTAGGTGTGTTTAATGTGTTCTGTTAGTCCTGTTCAGTAGGTGTGTTTAGTCCTGTTCAGTAGGTGTGTTTAATGTGTTCTGTTAGTCCTGTTCAGTAGGTGTGTTTAGTCCTGTTCATTAGGTGTGTTTAATGTGTTCTGTTAGTCCTGTTCAGCAGGTGTGTTTAGTCCTGTTCATTAGGTGTGTTTAATGTGTTCTGTTAGTCCTGTTCAGTAGGTGTTTAATGTGTTCTGTTAGTCCTGTTCAGTAGGTGTGTTTAATGTGTTCTGTTAGTCCTGTTCAGTAGGTGTGTTTAATGTGTTCTGTTAGTCCTGTTCAGTAGGTGTGTTTAGTCCTGTTCAGTAGGTGTGTTTAATATGTTCTGTTAGTCCTGTTCAGTAGGTGTGTTTAATGTGTTCTGTTAGTCCTGTTCAGTAGGTGTGTTTAGTCCTGTTCATTAGGTGTGTTTAATGTGTTCTGTTAGTCCTGTTCATTAGGTGTGTTTAATGTGTTCTGTTAGTCCTGTCCAGTAGGTGTGTTTAGTCCTGTTCAGTAGGTGTGTTTAATGTGTTCTGTTAGTCCTGTTCAGTAGGTGTGTTTAGTCCTGTTCAGTAGGTGTGTTTAATGTGTTCTGTTAGTCCTGTTCATTAGGTGTGTTTAATGCGTTCTGTTAGTCCTGTTCAGTAGGTGTGTTTAATGTGTTCTGTTAGTCCTGTTCAGTAGGTGTGTTTAATGTGTTCTGTTAGTCCTGTTCTGTTAGTCCTGTTCAGTAGGTGTGTTTAATGCGTTCTGTTAGTCCTGTTCAGTAGGTGTGTTTAGTCCTGTTCAGTAGGTGTGTTTAATGTGTTCTGTTAGTCCTGTTCAGTAGGTGTGTTTAGTGTGTTCTGTTAGTCCTGTTCATTACACTAGATGTAGACTATGTTGTGTAGTAAAGTGAGTTTATACAGTTTATGTTCTATTGTGTGAACTCTGACCTCTTCATCCCTCTGCGGAACTCAAACAGACGCTGTCCCTCTGGGATGGAGAACACACGGATCACAGTACCCTGGAGGGAGAGAGGGGGGGGAGTGAGGGAGAGAGAGCAGAAAGGAGAGTGTGAGAGTGAGAGAGAGAGAGGGATATGAAGAAGGGAGTAAGAAAGAGAGTCAGTCCCTCACAGTCAGGACTGTCTAACTAGAGGGAGGAAGAGAGTCCCTCACAGTCAAGACTGTCTAACTAGAGGGAGGAAGAGAGTCCCTCACAGTCAGGACTGTCTAACTAGAGGGAGGAAGAGAGTCCCTCACAGTCAGGACTGTCTAACTAGAGGGAGGAAGAGAGTCCCTCACAGTCAGGACTGTCTAACTAGAGAGAGGAAGAGAGTCCCTCACAGTCAGGACTGTCTATCTAGAGGGAGGAAGAGAGTCCCTCACAGTCAGGACTGTCTAACTAGAGGGAGGAAGAGAGTCCCTCACAGTCAGGACTATCTAACTAGAGGGAGGAAGAGAGTCCCTCACAGTCAAGACTGTCTAACTAGAGGGAGGAAGAGAGTCCCTCACAGTCAGGACTGTCTAACTAGAGGGAGGAAGAGAGTCCCTCACAGTCAGGACTGTCTAACTAGAGGGAGGAAGAGAGTCCCTCACAGTCAGGACTATCTAACTAGAGGGAGGAAGAGAGTCCCTCACAGTCAGGACTATCTAACTAGAGGGAGGAAGAGAGTCCCTCACAGTCAGGACTGTCCAGCTCCACTGTAGTTATCTAGATTTTATTATCATGGTGTCATGCCTCTTCAGGATGCCCCGCCCACCTGGGCTTATAATACACTGTGTGCTGCAGCAGAGTACATCTACTACTAGTCACGTACTGAATGTTTTGGACATGGCCAGGGCCTAACTGCAATATCCAGGTATGTTGTCAAAAAGCAACGCTGGCCTCCGGTCACTAGGGGCAGCTGTCCTGGTAGTGCTTACCCTCTCCGAGGCGCTGGCCTCCCGTCACTAGGGGCAGCTGTCCTGGTAGTGCTTACCCTCTCCGAGGCGCTGGCCTCCCGTCACTAGGGGCAGCTGTCCTGGTAGTGCTTACCCTCTCCGAGGCGCTGGCCTCCGTCACTAGGGGCAGCTGTCCTGGTAGTGCTTACCCTCTCCGAGCGCTGGCCTCCCGTCACTAGGGGCAGCTGTCCTGGTAGTGCTTACCCTCTCCGAGGCGCTGGCCTCCCGTCACTAGGGGCAGCTGTCCTGGTAGTGCTTACCCTCTCCGAGGCGCTGGCCTCCCGTCACTAGGGGCAGCTGTCCTGGTAGTGCTTACCCTCTCCGAGGCGCTGGCCTCCCGTCACTAGGGGCAGCTGTCCTGGTAGTGCTTACCCTCTCCGAGGCGCTGGCCTCCCGTCACTAGGGGCAGCTGTCCTGGTAGTGCTTACCCTCTCCGAGGCGCTGGCCTCCGTCACTAGGGGCAGCTGTCCTGGTAGTGCTTACCCTCTCCGGGCGCTGGCCTCCCGTCACTAGGGGCAGCTGTCCTGGTAGTGCTTACCCTCTTCGAGGCGCTGGCCTCCCGTCACTAGGTGCAGCTGTCCTGGTAGTGCTTACCCTCTCCGAGGCGCTGGCCTCCCGTCACTAGGGGCAGCTGTCCTGGTAGTGCTTACCCTCTCCGAGGCGCTGGCCTCCCGTCACTAGGGGCAGCTGTCCTGGTAGTGCTTACCCTCTCCGAGGCGCTGGCCTCCCGTCACTAGGGGCAGCTGTCCTGGTAGTGCTTACCCTCTCCGAGGCGCTGGCCTCCCGTCACTAGGGGCAGCTGTCCTGGTAGTGCTTACCCTCTCCGAGGCGCTGGCCTCCCGTCACTAGGGGCAGCTGTCCTGCTAGTGCTTACCCTCTCCGAAGCGCTGGCCAGCTTGGTGCCTGACGAGTTAAAGGAGAGAGCAGCCAGGGGACTGTCATGGGCCGGGATCATTGTGACAGTGCTCTGAGAGAGAGAGAGAGAGAGGGAGAGAGAGAGAGAGAAAGAATGAGAGAGAGAAAGAAAGATAGAGAATGAGAGAGGATGAGAGAGAGAGAGAGAGAGAGAGAGAGAGAGAGAGAGAGAGAGAGAAGAGACAGAGAGAATGAGAGAGAGAGAGAGAGAAAGAAAGATAGAGAATGAGAGAGGATGAGAGAGAGAGAGAGAGAGAGAGAGAGAGAGAGAGAGAAAGAAAGATAGAGAATGAGAGAGGATGAGAGAGAGAGAGAGAATGATTGACTGCTTTACATGGGACTGCAACACAATTATACCACTGAGTCATAAAACAGAAACATGGTGCTACTGCCATATAACAACCTGACTGCAATGTCTGTACATCACTTCAAACATCACTTCAATGTAGCAGAGAGCACAGTATAATAGCAGTACAATAGTAGTACTGACAACCAAGCTATAGAGCACAGTATAATAACAGTACAGTAGTAGTACAGTATAGTAGTACAGTAGTACAGTAGTATTGTAGTACAGTAGTAGTACAGTAGTACATTCGTTTTGTAGTAGTACAGTAGTACAGTAGTAGTATAGTAGTACAGTAGCTTTGTAGTAGTACAGTAGTACAGTAGTACATTCGTTTTGTAGTAGTACAGTAGTAGTATAGTAGTACAGTAGTACAGTAGTAGCTTTGTAGTAGTACAGTAGTAGTACAGTAGCTTTGTAGTAGTACAGTAGTACAGTAGTACATTTGTTTTGTAGTAGTACAGTAGTACAGTCGTAGTATAGTAGTACAGTAGTACAGTAGTAGTATAGTAGTACAGTAGTAGTACAGTAGCTTTGTAGTAGTACAGTAGTACAGTAGTACATTCGTTTTGTAGTAGTACAGTAGTAGTATAGTAGTACAGTAGTAGTACAGTAGTACAGTAGTAGTACAGTAGTACAGTAGTACAGTAGTACATTCGTTTTGTAGTAGTACAGTAGTATAGTAGTAGTACAGTAGTAGTAGAGGAGTACAGTAGTAGTACAGTGGTACAGTAGCAGTAGAGTAGTATAGTAGTATAGTGGTAGTACAGTAGTATGGTAGTAGTGCAGTAGTAGAGTAGTACAGTAGTAGTACATTAGCATAGTAGTTGTACCGTAGTGTAGTATAGTAGCAGTACAGTAGTACAGTAGTATAGTAGTTGTACAGTAGTATAGTCGTACAGTAGCAGTACAGTAGTAGTAGAGTAGTATAGTAGTAGTACAGTAATATAGTAGTAGTGCAGTAGTAGAGTAGTACAGTAGTAGTACAGTATAATAGTAGTAGTACAGTGTTACAGTAGTGGTACAGTTGTTTTGTAGTATAGTAGCAGTGCAGTAGTATAGTAGTAATACAGTAGCAGTGCAGTAGTATAGTAGCAGCGCAGTAGTATAGTGGTAGTAAAGGAGCAGTACAGTAGTATGGTAGATGTGCCATAGTAGTACAGTAGTATAGTAGTATAGTAGTAGTACAGTAGTAGTAGTACAGTAGTACAGTAGTAGTAGAGTAGTACAGTAGTTGTATAGTAGTATAGTAGTGCAGTAGTAGTACAGTAGTATAGTAGCAGCACAGTAGTACAGCAGTATAGTAGTTGTACAGTAGTATAGTAGTACAGTAGTAGTACAGCAGCAGTACAGCAGTATAGTAGTACAGTAGCAGTATAGTAGTATAGTGGTAGTACAGTAGCAGTATAGTAGTTGCACAGTAGTATAGTAGTACAGTAGTAGTACAGTAGTATAGTAGTAGTACAGTGGCACAGTAGCAGTAGAGTAGTATAGTAGTATAGTGGTAGTACAGTAGTATAGTAGTAGTACAGTGGTACAGTAGTATAGTAGTTGTAGTGTAGTAGAGTATAGTAGCAGTACAGTAGTACAGTAGTATAGTAGTTGTATAGTAGTATAGTAGTATAGTAGTTCTACAGTAGTATTGTAGTACAGTAGTAGTACAGTAGTATAGTAGCAGTACAGTAGCTGTAGTTGTACAGTAGTATAGTAGTATAGTAGTAGTACAGTAGCAGTAGAGTAGTAGCTGTACAGTAGGAGTAGAGTAGTATAGTAGTTGTACAGTAGTGTAGTAGTACAGTAGTATAGTAGCAGTAGAGTAGTATAGTAGTTGTACAGTAGTATAGTAGCAGTACATTAGTACAGTAGTTGTACAGTAGTATAGTAGCAGTAGAGTAGTATAGTAGCAGTAAAGTAGTATAGTAGCAGTAGAGTAGTACAGTAGCAGTAGAGTAGTATAGTAGCAGTAGCAGTAGAGTAGTATAGTAGCAGTAGAGTAGTATAGTATTAGTACAGTAGTATAGTAGTAGTACAGCAGTAGTAGAGCAGCAGTGCAGTAGTAGTAAGCCTATAGTAGTATAGTAGTTGTGCAGTAGTACAGTAGTATAGTAGTAGCACAGTAGTATAGTAGTAGTACAGCAGTATAGTAGTAGTACAGCAGTATAGTAGTAGTACAGCAGTATAATAGTAGTACAGTAGTATAGTAGTAGTACAGTAGCATAGTAGTAATACAGTAGTATAGTAGTAGTACAGTAGTATGGTAGCAATACAGTAGTATGGTAGCAGTACAGTAGTATAGTAGTAATACAGTAGTATAGTAGTAATACAGTAGTATAGTAGTAGTACAGTAGTAGTACAGTAGTATAGTAGTACAGTAGTATAGTAGTACAGTGGTAGCACAGTAGTAATACAGTAGTATTACATTTACATATTTTACATTAAAGTCATTTGGCAGACGCTCTTATCCAGTATAGTAGTAATACAGTAGTATAGTAGTAGTACAGTAGTATAGTAGTAATAGAGCAGTATAGTAGTAATACAGCAGTATAGTAGTAGTACAGTAGTATAGTAGTAGTACAGTGGTATAGTAGTAGTACAGTAGTATAATGGTAATACAGTAGTATAGTAGTAGTACAGTAGTATAGTAGTAATACAGTAGCATAGTAGTAGTATAGTAGTAGTATAGTAGTAGTACAGTAGTAATACAGTAGTATAGTAGTAGTACAGTAGTATAGTAGTAATACAGTGGTATAGTAGTAATACAGTAGTATCGTAGTAGTACAGTAGTATAGTAGTAGTACAGTAGTATAGTAGTAGTACAGTAGTATAGTAGTACAGTAGTATAGTAGTAGTACAGTAGTATAGTAGTAATACAGTGGTATAGTAGTAGTACAGTAGTATAGTAGCACAGTAGTATAGTAGTACAGTAGTATGGTAGTACAGTAGTAGTACAGTAGTATGGTAGTACAGTAGTATGGTAGTACAGTAGTAGTACAGTAGTATAGTAGTACAGTAGTATAGTAGTACAGTAGTAGTACAGTAGTATAGTAGTACAGTAGTATGGTAGTACAGTAGTATAGCAGTACAGTAGTAGTAGTACAGTGGTACAGTAGTACAACAGTAGTATAGTAGTAGTAGGCCTTACCAGGTTGTTGGCATCGTAAACTATGATCTCTCCGATGGTGGAGCTGCCTGGGTAGGCCAGGTACGAGTTGGAATGGTTGATGGACAGAGCACACAGACCTGAACACAACAACCATGTTCATTTCAGTCCACAGAAAGACAGCTTCTGCTTGTCCCCATCAGAAACCCACAGAGCAGCACTGGCTGAGGAACCA
This sequence comes from Oncorhynchus masou masou, assembly GCF_036934945.1. Taxonomy (NCBI): domain Eukaryota; kingdom Metazoa; phylum Chordata; class Actinopteri; order Salmoniformes; family Salmonidae; genus Oncorhynchus; species Oncorhynchus masou. Next base: position 51,367 of record NW_027006896.1, read on the forward strand.
CTGTTCTGCACACTGTGTTTACCTGAGGGGTTGGAGGGCGTGTTGAGAAGGGTCCTCAGCAGCTTCATGTCTTTGATGTTGTGGATGTACACTGACTCCTCCAGACACACCACCAGCCTCTACAGGGGGAGGGAGGGAGGGGGAAGGGGGAAGGGGGGGGGAGAGAGAGAGAGGGGGGAGAGAGAGAGAGGGGGGGGGAGGGAGGGAGGGAGGGAGGGAGGGAGGGAGGGAGGGAGGGAGGGAGGGAGAGACAGAGAGAGAGGGGGGAGAGAATGAGAGCGAGAGAGAGAGGGGGGGAGAGAGAGGGGGGGGAGAGAGAGAGAGAGAGAGAGAGAGAGAGGGAGGGAGGGAGGGAGGGAGGGAGGGAGGGAGGGAGGGAGGGAGAGACAGAGAGAGAGGGGGAGAGAATGAGAGCGAGAGAGAGGGGGGGAGAGAGAGAGGGGGGGAGAGAGAGAGAGAGAGAGAGAGAGAGAGAGAGGGGGGGAGGGAGGGAGGGAGGGGGAGAGGGGAGAGACAGAGAGAGAGGGGGGGAGAGAATGAGAGAGAGAGAGAGAGAGAGGGGGGGAGAGAGAGAGAGAGAGAGAGGGGGGGGAGGGGGGAGAGAGGGAGAGACAGAGAGAGAGGGGGGGAGAGAGAGAGAGAGAGAGGGGGGGGGGAGAGAGAGAGAGGTGACTGTTAGTATGTGAATTGCGCTGATCATTTCCTGGCAGGTTATCCTATGTCAACATGTCCTAACAAAAAGTGTTCAAAATCAATAGCTGCTCCACGTGGTCTCTATATGTATGTCTCTGTTGTTGTTACTGTAGTTCTGTTACCTGTCTGTTGAGTCCGACAGAGAGGATGTGGTTACTGTAGTTCTGTTACCTGAGAGGATGTGGTTACTGTAGTTCTGTTACCTGAGAGGATGTGGTTACTGTAGTTCTGTTACCTGAGAGGATGTGGTTACTGTAGTTCTGTTACCTGAGAGGATGTGGTTACTGTAGTTCTGTTACCTGTCTGTTGAGTCCGACAGAGAGGATGTGGTTACTGTAGTTCTGTTACCTGTCTGTTGAGTCTGACAGAGAGGATGTGGTTACTGTAGTTCTGTTACCTGAGAGGATGTGGTTACTGTAGTTCTGTTACCTGTCTGTTGAGTCCGACAGAGAGGATGTGGTTACTGTAGTTCTGTTACCTGTCTGTTGAGTCCGACAGAGAGGATGTTGTTACTGTAGTTCTGTTACCTGTCTGTTGAGTCCGACAGAGAGGATGTGGTTACTGTAGTTCTGTTACCTGTCTGTTGAGTCTGACAGAGAGGATGTTGTTACTGTAGTTCTGTTACCTGTCTGTTGAGTCCGACAGAGAGGATGTGGTTACTGTAGTTCTGTTACCTGAGAGGATGTGGTTACTGTGGTTCTGTTACCTGTCTGTTGAGTCCGACAGAGAGGATGTGGTTACTGTAGTTCTGTTACCTGAGAGGATGTGGTTACTGTAGTTCTGTTACCTGAGAGGATGTGGTTACTGTAGTTCTGTTACCAGAGAGGATGTGGTTACTGTAGTTCTGTTACCTGAGAGGATGTGGTTACTGTAGTTCTGTTACCTGTCTGTTGAGTCCGACAGAGAGGATGTTGTTACTGTAGTTCTGTTACCTGTCTGTTGAGTCCGACAGAGAGGATGTGGTTACTGTAGTTCTGTTACCTGTCTGTTGAGTCCGACAGAGAGGATGTGGTTACTGTAGTTCTGTTACCTGAGAGGATGTGGTTACTGTAGTTCTGTTACCTGAGAGGATGTGGTTACTGTAGTTCTGTTACCTGTCTGTTGAGTCCGACAGAGAGGATGTGGTTACTGTAGTTCTGTTACCTGAGAGGATGTGGTTACTGTAGTTCTGTTACCTGAGAGGATGTGGTTACTGTAGTTCTGTTACCTGAGAGGATGTGGTTACTGTAGTTCTGTTACCTGAGAGGATGTGGTTACTGTAGTTCTGTTACCTGTCTGTTGAGTCTGACAGAGAGGATGTTGTTACTGTAGCTGTAGTTGCAGATCTCCGTTCCCTTCTTGAAGTGATAGACGTTCATCCGTCTGGGGATGGAGAGACTGACCACCACCACCAGACTGCTGGAGAACAAACGCTCCACGATGTACACGTCTGGGGTCTCTGATGCGGAAGAGCAGGGGAACACAGGGGTCAGCATGGTATGGGCATGAGTGTCCTGGGGGGCTGAGGTAGTCTGGTATTAGTGTCCTGGGGGGGCTGAGGTAGCCTGGTATTAGTGCCCTGGGGGGCTGAGGTAGCCTGGTATTAGTGTCCTGGGGGGGCTGAGGTAGCCTGGTATTAGTGCCCTGGGGGGGCTGAGGTAGCCTGGTATTAGTGTCCTGGGGGCTGAGGTAGCCTGGTATTAGTGTCCTGGGGGGCTGAGGTAGCCTGGTATTAGTGTCCTGGGGGCTGAGGTAGCCTGGTATTAGTGTCCTGGGGGCTGAGGTGGTCTGGTATTAGTGTCCTGGGGGCTGAGGTAGCCTGGTATTAGTGTCCTGGGGGGCTGGGGTAGCCTGGTATTAGTGTCCTGTGGGGGCTGGGGTAGCCTGGTATTAGTGTCCTGGGGGCTGAGGTAGCCTGGTATTAGTGTCCTGGGGGGCTGAGGTAGCCTGGTATTAGTGTCCTGGGGGGCTGAGGTAGCCTGGTATTAGTGTCCTGGGGGGCTGAGGTAGCCTGGTATTAGTGTCCTGGGGGGCTGAGGTAGCCTGGTATTAGTGTCCTGGGGGGGGGGCTGAGGTAGCCTGGTATTAGTGTTCTGGGAGGCTGAGGTAGCCTGGTATTAGTGTCCTGGGGGCTGAGGTAGTCTGGTATTAGTGTCCTGGGGGCTGAGGTAGCCTGGTATTAGTGTCCTGGGGGGGGGATGAGGTAGCCTGGTATTAGTGTCCTGGGGGGGGCTGAGGTAGTCTGGTATTAGTGTCCTGGGGGGCTGAGGTAGTCTGGTATTAGTGTCCTGGGGGGGCTGGGGTAGTCTGGTATTAGTGTCCTGGTGGGGCTGAGGTAGCCTGGTATTAGTGTCCTGGTGGGGCTGAGGTAGTCTGGTATTAGTGTCCTGGTGGGGCTGAGGTAGCCTGGTATTAGTGTCCTGGGGGGCTGAGGTAGCCTGGTATTAGTGTCCTGGGGGCTGAGGTAGCCTGGTATTAGTGTCCTGGTGGGGGCTGAGGTAGTCTGGTATTAGTGTCCTGGGGGCTGAGGTAGTCTGGTATTAGTGTCCTGGGGGGCTGGGGTAGTCTGGTATTAGTGTCCTGGTGGGGCTGAGGTAGCCTGGTATTAGTGTCCTGGTGGGGCTGAGGTAGCCTGGTATTAGTGTCCTGGGGGGCTGAGGTAGCCTGGTATTAGTGTCCTGGGGGCTGAGGTAGCCTGGTATTAGTGTCCTGGGGGCTGAGGTAGCCTGGTATTAGTGTCCTGGGGGGCTGAAGTAGCCTGGTATTAGTGTCCTGGGGGGGCTGAGGTAGCCTGGTATTAGTGTCCTGGGGGCTGAGGTAGCCTGGTATTAGTGTCCTGGGGGGCTGAGGTAGTCTGGTATTAGTGTCCTGGGGGGCTGAGGTAGCCTGGTATTAGTGTCCTGGGGGGCTGAGGTAGCCTGGTATTAGTGTCCTGGGGGCTGAGGTAGCCTGGTATTAGTGCCCTGGGGGGCTGAGGTAGCCTGGTATTAGTGTCCTGGGGGGCTGAGGTAGCCTGGTATTAGTGTCCTGGGGGGGCTGAGGTAGCCTGGTATTAGTGTCCTGGGGGGGCTGAGGTAGCCTGGTATTAGTGTCCTGGGGGGCTGAGGTAGTCTGGTATTAGTGACCTGGGGGGCTGAGGTAGCCTGGTATTAGTGTCCTGAGGGGGTTAGGTAGCCTGGTATTAGTGTCCTGGGGGGCTGAGGTAGCCTGGTATTAGTGTCCTGGGGGGCTGAGGTAGCCTGGTATTAGTGTCCTGGGGGGCTGAGGTAGCCTGGTATTAGTGTTCTGGGGGCTGAGGTAGCCTGTTATTAGTGTCCTGGGGGGCTGAGGTAGTCTGGTATTAGTGTCCTGGGGGGGCTGAGGTAGCCTGGTATTAGTGTCCTGGGGGCTGAGGTAGTCTGGTATTAGTGCCCTGGGGGGCTGAGGTAGCCTGGTATTAGTGTCCTGGGGGGGCTGAGGTAGTCTGGTATTAGTGCCCTGGGGGGCTGAGGTAGCCTGGTATTAGTGTCCTGGGGGGGCTGAGGTAGCCTGGTATTAGTGTCCTGGGGGGCTGAGGTAGCCTGGTATTAGTGTCCTGGGGGGCTGAGGTAGCCTGGTATTAGTGTCCTGGGGGGCTGAGGTAGCCTGGTATTAGTGTCCTGGGGGGCTGAGGTAGCCTGGTATTAGTGTCCTGGGGGCTGAGGTAGCCTGGTATTAGTGTCCTGGGGGGCTGAGGTAGCCTGGTATTAGTGTCCTGGGGGGCTGAGGTAGCCTGGTATTAGTGTCCTGGGGGGCTGAGGTAGTCTGGTATTAGTGTCCTGGGGGGGCTGTGGTAGCCTGGTATTAGTGTCCTGGGGGGCTGAGGTAGCCTGGTATTAGTGTCCTGGGGGCTGAGGTAGCCTGGTATTAGTGTCCCGGGGGGGCTGAGGTAGCCTGGTATTAGTGTCCTGGGGGGCTGAGGTAGTCTGGTATTAGTGTCCTGGGGGGGCTGAGGTAGCCTGGTATTAGTGTCCTGGGGGGACTGAGGTAGCCTGGTATTAGTGCCCTGGGGGGCTGAGGTAGCCTGGTATTAATGTCCTGACATGGTTGGTTTCTATCTCCACACCACTGTGTCTGCCAGTAATAATGACGTGCACAGTAAATCAGCAGAGACTGCTGGCTAGTGAAGTTATCCATCTACTATTGTCTGTCAACCATTTATCAGTCTACACACAGTGTCTGCAACCCAAATTACACCCTATTGCCTATTTACTTTTGACTGGGAGCCACAGGGCTCTATGTATTTGGAACACAGCCAGTGATTCACTACAAGGAAGTAGACTAACAGATAATTACCCATCATTGGACGAGGACTGGCAAGTAATTTCCCTGTAACTGACACTAATGTCCAGAGAGAGGCTGGACAACACAACTAGAATGAGATCCTCTGTATGGACTGAACAATTCTACAGCTTGGCAGAGCAGAGTCCTGTATGAGTCAGAGGCCTGTATGAGTCAGAGGCCTGTATGAGTCAGAGGCCTGTACGAGTCAGAGGCCTGTACGAGTCAGAGGCCTGTACGAGTCAGAGGCCTCTATGAGTCAGAGGCCTCTATGAGTCAGAGGCCTGTATGAGTCAGAGGCCTGTATGAGTCAAAGGCCTGTATGAGCCAGAGTCTTGAAGGGAGATAATATCACATCCCAATATAAAGCTCTGGTATTGGAGTCATAGAGTACAAGCAGCCTATCAGAGAGAGGCAGAGGAGAACAGGCAGGACGGGGTCTAGGGGAAGGGTCGAGGGGTGTGTTTAGGACGGGGTCTAGGGGTGTGTTTAGGACAGGATCTAGGGGTTTGGTTGGGACAGGATCTAAGGGAAGGGTCTAGGGGTGTGTTTAGGACAGGATCTAAGGGAAGGGTCTAGGGGTGTGTTTGGGACGGGGTCTAGGGGAAGGGTCTAGGGGTGTGTTTGGGACGGGGTCTAGGGGAAGGGTCTAGTGGTTTGTTTGGGACAGGGTCTAAGGGAAGGGTCTAGGGGTTTGTTTGGGACAGGGTATAAGGGAAGGGTCTAGGGGTGTGTTGGGACGGGGTCTAGGGGTTTGTTTGGGACGGGTTCTAAGGGAAGGGTCTAGGGGTGTGTTGGGATGGGGTCTAGGGGAAGAGACTAGGGGAAGGGTCTAGGGGGTTGTTTGGGACAGGGTCTAGGGGAAGTGTCTAGGGGTGTGTTTAGGACAGGGTCTAGGGGAAGGGTCTAGGGGTGTGTTGGGATGGGGTCTAGGGGAAGAGACTAGGGGAAGGGTCTAGGGGGTTGTTTGGGACAGGGTCTAGGGGAAGGGTCTAGGGGTGTGTTTAGGACAGGGTCTAGGGAAAGGTCTAGGGGTGTGTTTAGGACAGGGTCTAGGGGAAGGGTCTAGGGGTGTGTTGGGATGGGGTCTAGGGGAAGAGACTAGGGGAAGGGTCTAGGGGGTTGTTTGGGACAGGGTCTAGGGGAAGGGTCTAGGGGTGTGTTTAGGACAGGGTCTAGGGGTGTGTTTAGGACAGGGTCTAAGGGAAGGGTCTAAGGGTGTGTTGGGACGGGGTCTAGGGGAAGGGTCTAGGGGTGTGTTTAGGACGGGATCTAGGGGTTTGGTTGGGACAGGGTCTAGGGGTTTGGTTGGGACGGGGTCTAGGGGAAGGGTCTAGGGGAAGGGTCTAGGGGTGTGTTGGGACGAGGTCTAGGGGAAGGGTCTAGGGGTGTGTTTAGGACAGGGTCTAGGGGAACGGTCTAGGGGTGTGTTGGGATGGGGTCTAGGGGAAGAGACTAGGGGAAGGGTCTAGGGGGTTGTTTGGGACAGGGTCTAGGGGAAGGGTCTAGGGATGTGTTTAGAACGGGGTCTAGGGGTGTGTTTAGGACAGGGTCTAGGGGAAGGGTCTAGGGGTGTGTTTAGGACAGGGTCTAGGGGAAGGGTCTAGGGGTGTGTTTAGGACAGGGTCTAAGGGAAGGGTCTAGGGGTGTGTTGGGACGGGGTCTAGGGGAAGGGTCTAGTGGTTTGGTTGGGACGGGGTCTAAGGGAAGGGTCTAGGGGTGTGTTGGGACAGGGTCTAGCGGAAGGGTCAAGGGGTGTGTTTAGGACGGGGTCTAGGGGAAGGGTCTAGTGGTTTGTTTGGGACGGGGTCTAGTGGAAGGGTCTAGGGGTGTGTTTAGAACGGGGTCTAGGGGTGTGTTTAGGACAGGGTCTAGGGGTGTGTTTAGGACGGGGTCTAGGGGTGTGTTTAGGACGGGGTCCAGGGGAAGGGTCTAGGGGTGTGTTTAGGACGGGGTCTAGGGGTGTGTTTAGGACGGGGTCTAGGAGTGTGTTTAGGATGGGGTCTAGGGGTTTGGTTGGGACAGGGTCTAAGGGAAGGGTCTAGGGGTTTGGTTGGGACGGGGTCTAGGGGAAGGGTCTAGGGGTGTGTTGGGTCGGGGTCTAGGGGTTTGTTTAGGACGGGGTCTAGGGGAAGGGTCTAGGGGTTTGTTTGGGACAGGGTATAAGGGAAGGGTCTAGGGGTGTGTTGGGATGGGGTCTAGGGGAAGAGACTAGGGGAAGGGTCTAGGGGTGTGTTTAGGACAGGGTCTATGGGTGTGTTTAGGACAGGGTCTAGGGGAAGGGTCTAGGGGTGTGTTTAGGACAGGGTCTAGGGGAAGGGTCTAGGGGTGTGTTGGGATGGGGTCTAGGGGAAGAGACTAGGGGAAGGGTCTAGGGGGTTATTTGGGACAGGGTCTAGGGGAAGGGTCTAGGGGTGTGTTTAGGACAGGGTCTAGGAGTTTGGTTGGGACAGGGTCTAGGGGTTTGGTTGGGACGGGGTCTAGGGGAAGTGTCTAGGGGAAGGGTCTAGGGGTGTGTTGGGACGGGGTCTAGGGGAAGGGTCTAGGGGTGTGTTTAGGACAGGGTCTAGCGGAACGGTCTAAGGGAAGGGTCTACGGGTGTGTTTAGGACGGGGCCTAGGGGAAGGGTCTAGGGGTTTGGTTGGGACGGGGTCTAGGGGAACGGTCTAAGGGAAGGGTCTACGGGTGTGTTTAGGACGGGGCCTAGGGGAAGGGTCTAGGGGTTTGGTTGGGACGGGGTCTAGGGGAAGGGTCTAGGGGTGTGTTTGGGACGGGGTCTAGGGGTGTGTTTGGGACAGGATTTAGGGGAAGGATCTAGGGGTGTGTTTAGGACAGGGCTATACTAACCGCTCTCGTAGATGCAGTCAAGTTTGTCCACTGAGGTCACAGAGAACAGCTTATAGCCTGTCTTGGTTCCCACTGCCAATGACCTGGGAACACAACAACAACAACAACACATACAGAGGTTGATAAACACATATAGAATATTACAAGTCAAAGTGACTAATGTGTGACTAGTTTCTTCATGCACACCAGAGTATTTAAGAATACAGCGTGCACACACAAACACACACACACACACACACACAGAGGTAGATAATTTTAAAAACACATTGAATATGTTAGGATAAAAACAAGTCAATGATGTGTGACCCATCTCATGCACACCAGACTTTGCTCTCAGTGGTTTTATAGACACGGTTTATTTGGGGATTCCAGAACAAGAAACAGTTATTTTGTTTTTCAAGTTTTTGCTGCAAGGACTTTTGATAAAAGAGACAAAAACATGGAATTGGAAAGTTGCAAGTGTGACTCTTTCCTCGTGTAAATGCTGTGTTCTCCATCCATTCTGGACAGGATGGAACTTGCCCCAAACTTCATGACTGAAATATCATTTTCAGTTAAACACGATATTGCCTATGGAGTGCTGTTGTGATTGAACTTGCTCAGTTATCATCTTTGCATAGCCAGTCCAAATACAGAGAGTCTCTCTCTCTCTCTCTCTCTCTCTCTCTCTCTCTCTCTTTCTCTCTCTCTCTCTCTCTCTTTCTCTCTCTCTCTCTCTCTCTCTCTCTCTCTCTCTCTCTCTCTCAGAACTGATAAAACTGCCCACACAAACACAGGGAACCGAGTAACACAGGTCTAAACAGACACATCCTACCTGATATTAACACAGGTCTAAACAGACACATCCTACCTGATATTAACACAGGTCTAAACAGTCACATCCTACCTGATAGTAACACAGGTCTAAACAGACACATCCTACATGATATTAACACAGGTCTAAACAGTCACATCCTACCTGATATTAACACAGGTCTAAACAGTCACATCCTACCTGATATTAACACAGGTCTAAACAGTCACATCCTACCTGATAGTAACACAGGTCTAAACAGACACATCCTACCTGATATTAACACAGGTCTAAACAGTCACATCCTACCTGATATTAACACAGGTCTAAACAGTCACATCCTACCTGATAGTAACACAGGTCTAAACAGACACATCCTACCTGATATTAACACAGGTCTAAACAGACACATCCTACCTGATATTAACACAGGTCTAAACAGACACATCCTACCTGATATTAACACAGGTCTAAACAGACACATCCTACCTGATAGTAACACAGGTCTAAACAGACACATCCTACCTGATATTAACACAGGTCTAAACAGTCACATCCTACCTGATATTAACACAGGTCTAAACAGACACATCCTACCTGATATTAACACAGGTCTAAACAGTCACATCCTACCTGATATTAACACAGGTCTAAACAGACACATCCTACCTGATATTAACACAGGTCTAAACAGTCACATCCTACCTGATATTAACACAGGTCTAAACAGTCACATCCTACCTGATATTAACACAGGTCTAAACAGACATCTGTACCTTGGTTAAGTGTTCCTGTGGTTACAGACGCAACACAAACGGTACACACACAGTCCTGAGATCAGTGAATGCTGTTCCACCACTGAGAATGTCTGTTCTCAGAGAATGTTCACGGTTCTGTCCCAGGGATTACATGATATGATGTCTCTGGTTCTGTCCCAGGGATTACATGATATGATGTCTCTGGTTCTGTCCCAGGGATTACATGATGATGTCTATGGTTCTGTCCCAGGGATTACATGATATGAGGTCTCTGGTTCTGTCCCAGGGATTACATGATATGATGTCTCTGGTCTGTCCCAGGGATTACATGATATGATGTCTCTGGTTCTGTCCCAGGGATTACATGATATGATGTCTATGGTTCTGTCCCAGGGATTACATGATATGATGTCTCTGGTTCTGTCCCAGGGATTACATGATATGATGTCTCTGGTTCTGTCCCAGGGATTACATAATATGATGTCTCTGGTTCTGTCCCAGGGATTACATGATATGATGTCTCTGGTTCTGTCCCAGGGATTACATGATATGATGTCTCTGGTTCTGTCCCAGGGATTACATGATATGATGTCTCTGGTTCTGTCCCAGGGATTACATGATATGATGTCTCTGGTTCTGTCCCAGGGATTACATGATATGATGTCTCTGGTTCTGTCCCAGGGATTACATGATATGATGTCTCTGGTTCTGTCCCAGGGATTACATGATATGATGTTCACGGTTCTGTCCCAGGGATTACATGATATGATGCCTATGGTTCTGTCCCAGGGATTCTGTTTATTGAGTAAACCATTGAGTATTGAGTAAACCATTGAGTATTGAGTAAACCATTGAGTATTGAGTATTGAGTAAACCATTGAGTATTGACCATTGAGTATTGAGTAAACCATTGAGTATTGAGCATTGAGTATTGAGTAAACCATTGAGCATTGAGTAAACCATTGAGTATTGAGTAAACCATTGAGTATTGAGTAAACCATTGAGTTCAACTGGTAAAAACAGAAAGGAGGCTAGTGTGCAAATCTTGACTGAGATGCACTAGATTAATTTTGGTTAAGTCCTCCTTCAGCACAATTACATCATTAAGATGACTGAGCAGGGAGGACAGTCATCTAGTAGGGAGGACAGTCATCTAGCAGGGAGGACAGTCATCTAGCAGGGAGGACAGTCATCTAGCAGGGAGGACAGTCATCTAGCTAGGGAGGACAGTCATCTAGCAGGGAGGACAGTCATCTCGCTAGGGAGGACAGTCATCTAGCAGGGAGGACAGTCATCTAGCAGGGAGGACAGTCATCTAGCAGGGAGAACAGTCATCTAGCAGGGAGGACAGTCATCTAGCAGGGAGGACAGTCATCTAGCTAGGGAGGACAGTCATCTAGCAGGGAGGACAGTCATCTAGCAGAGAGGACAGTCATCTCGCTAGGGAGGACAGTCATCTAGCAGGGAGGACAGTCATCTAGCAGGGAGAACAGTCATCTAGCAGGGAGGACAGTCATCTAGCAGGGAGGACAGTCATCTAGCAGGGAGGACAGTCATCTAGCAGGGAGGACAGTCATCTAGCAGGGAGGACAGTCATCTAGCAGGGAGGACAGTCATCTTGCAGGGAGGACAGTCATCTTGCAGAGAGGACAGTCATCTAGCAGGGAGGACAGTCATCTAGCAGGGAGGACAGTCATCTAGCAGGGAGGACAGTCATCTAGCAGGGAGGACAGTCATCTAGCAGGGAGGACAGTCATCTAGCAGGAAGGACAGTCATCTCGCTAGGGTGTGTTTAGGGGCACGTCCGAATTGGCATCCTAAATAATGCACTACTTTTTGACCAGGGCCCATAGGTTAGTGCACTATATAGGGAATAGGGTTCCATTGGAGTGTTTGTAAAGTTCACTGAGTTGTTCCATTGGACAGTTTCTAAAAGCCACTACTCTGTTCCCCTGGATGGGGCTGTCTGCTGTACATGTCTGGTCCTGCTCTGGAAACGGGAACAAACCTGCAATCATCGTCACTGAAATAAAGAAAGACTGTTTGCCATTTTTCTTTTGACCACACACAAACAGATTCCACAGTAAGCTCTCAGTCTTCACGGGTACGCATTGTTCCTGACTTTGTTTAAAATTGATATTTGTTCATCTTTTTTTCCGGGGAACTTTCTTTGTTTTTTTTTCTCCCTGTTTTGAATGCTGTTTTTATTGTGAGATCTGGTGGATCAGATTCCCACTGTAGGCTATGTATTACGTTGGCCTATGGGTTTAAAAAATGCACTCCTTTGGCCGGCGTATCAAAATGCATTGGGAATATGTCGTTTGGAGAGCGGTCGAACATTGGGAATATGACGTTTGGAGAGCGGTCGAACATTGGAAATATGACGTTTGGAGAGCGGTCGAACATTGGGAATATGACGTTTGGAGAGCGGTCGAACATTGGGAATATGACGTTTGGAGAGCGCTCGAACATTGGGAATATGTCGTTTGGAGAGCGGTCGAACATTGGAAAGACGTCGCAGAGACATCAAACTTTAAGTTTTTATTTTCCATAATTATATTGCGCATCGCATCTTGCTAGAAAACGTAGCCTAAAGTTGCACCGGAAAAATGAAATGAACTGTTGTTGAAGTAACTGTCTGTTCAGATCCAAACCCCAACACCACAGGTCTACTCTGTTCAGATCCAAACCCCAACACCACAGAACAACAGGTCTACTCTGTTCAGATCCAAACCCCAACACCACAGGACAACAGGTCTACTCTGTTCAGATCCAAACCCCAACACCACAGGTCTACTCTGTTCAGATCCAAACCCCAACACCACAGGTCTACTCTGTTCAGATCCAAACCCCAACACCACAGGTCTACTCTGTTCAGATCCAAACCCCAACACCACAGGACAACAGGTCTACTCTGTTCAGATCCAAACCCCAACACCACAGGTCTACTCTGTTCAGATCCAAACCCCAACACCACAGGGCAACAGGTCTACTCTGTTCAGATCCAAACCCCAACACCACAGGACAACAGGTCTACTCTGTTCAGATCCAAACCCCAACACCACAGGTCTACTCTGTTCAGATCCAAACCCCAACACCACAGGTCTACTCTGTTCAGATCCAAACCCCAACACCACAGGTCTACTCTGTTCAGATCCAAACCCCAACACCACAGAACAACAGGTCTACTCTGTTCAGATCCAAACCCCAACACCACAGGACAACAGGTCTACTCTGTTCAGATCCAAACCCCAACACCACAGGTCTACTCTGTTCAGATCCAAACCCCAACACCACAGAACAACAGGTCTACTCTGTTCAGATCCAAACCCCAACACCACAGGTCTACTCTGTTCAGATCCAAACCCCAACACCACAGGTCTACTCTGTTCAGATCCAAACCCCAACACCACAGGTCAACAGGTCTACTCTGTTCAGATCCAAACCCCAACACCACAGGTCTACTCTGTTCAGATCCAAACCCCAACACCACAGGTCTACTCTGTTCAGATCCAAACCCCAACACCACAGGTCTACTCTGTTCAGATCCAAACCCCAACACCACAGGTCTACTCTGTTCTATGTTCAGATCCAAACCCCAACACCACAGGGCAACAGGTCTACTCTGTTCTATGTTCAGATCCAAACCCCAACACCACAGAACAACAGGTCTACTCTGTTCAGATCCAAACCCCAACACCACAGAACAACAGGTCTACTCTGTTCTATGTTCAGATCCAAACCCCAACACCACAGGGCAACAGGTCTACTCTGTTCAGATCCAAACCCCAACACCACATGACAACAGGTCTACTCTGTTCAGATCCCGAAACCCCAACACCACAGGGCAACAGGTCTACTCTGTTCAGATCCAAACCCCAACACCACAGGGCAACAGGTCTACTCTGTTCAGATCCAAACCCCAACACCACAGGACAACAGGTCTACTCTGTTCAGATCCAAACCCCAACACCACAGAACAACAGGTCTACTCTGTTCAGATCCAAACCCCAACACCACAGGTCTACTCTGTTCAGATCCAAACCCCAACACCACAGAACAACAGGTCTACTCTGTTCAGATCCAAACCCCAACACCACAGGTCTACTCTGTTCAGATCCAAACCCCAACACCACAGGGCAACAGGTCTACTCTGTTCTGATCCAAACCCCAACACCACAGAACAACAGGTCTACTCTGTTCAGATCCAAACCCCAACACCACAGGTCTACTCTGTTCAGATCCAAACCCCAACACCACAGGGCAACAGGTCTACTCTGTTCAGATCCAAACCCCAACACCACAGAACAACAGGTCTACTCTGTTCAGATCCAAACCCCAACACCACAGGTCTACTCTGTTCAGATCCAAACCCCAACACCACAGGTCTACTCTGTTCAGATCCAAACCCCAACACCACAGGTCAACAGGTCTACTCTGTTCAGATCCAAACCCCAACACCACAGGACAACAGGTCTACTCTGTTCAGATCCAAACCCCAACACCAAAGGTCTACTCTGTTCAGATCCAAACCCCAACACCACAGGACAACAGGTCTACTCTGTTCAGATCCAAACCCCAACACCACAGGTCTACTCTGTTCTATGTTCAGATCCAAACCCCAACACCACAGGACAACAGGTCTACTCTGTTCAGATCCAAACCCCAACACCACAGGTCTACTCTGTTCAGATCCAAACCCCAACACCATAGGTCTACTCTGTTCAGATCCAAACCCCAACACCACAGGACAACAGGTCTACTCTGTTCAGATCCAAACCCCAACACCACAGAACAACAGGTCTACTCTGTTCAGATCCAAACCCCAACACCACAGAACAACAGGTCTACTCTGTTCAGATCCAAACCCCAACACCACAGGACAACAGGTCTACTCTGTTCAGATCCAAACCCCAACACCACAGGACAACAGGTCTACTCTGTTCAGATCCAAGCCCCAACGCCACAGGTCTACTCTGTTCAGATCCAAACCCCAACACCACAGGACAACAGGTCTACTCTGTTCAGATCCAAACCCCAACACCACAGGACAACAGGTCTACTCTGTTCAGATCCAAACCCCAACACCACAGAACAACAGGTCTACTCTGTTCAGATCCAAACCCCAACACCACAGAACAACAGGTCTACTCTGTTCAGATCCAAACCCCAACACCACAGGTCTACTCTGTTCAGATCCAAACCCCAACACCACAGGACAACAGGTCTACTCTGTTCAGATCCAAACCCCAACACCACAGAACAACAGGTCTACTCTGTTCAGATCCAAACCCCAACACCACAGGTCTACTCTGTTCAGATCCAAACCCCAACACCACAGGTCTACTCTGTTCAGATCCAAACCCCAACACCACAGGTCTACTATGTTCAGATCCAAACCCCAACACCACAGGACAACAGGTCTACTCTGTTCAGATCCAAACCCCAACACCACAGGTCTACTCTGTTCAGATCCAAACCCCAACACCACAGGTCTACTCTGTTCAGATCCAAACCCCAACACCACAGAACAACAGGTCTACTCTGTTCAGATCCAAACCCCAACACCACAGGTCTACTCTGTTCAGATCCAAACCCCAACACCACAGGACAACAGGTCTACTCTGTTCAGATCCAAACCCCAACACCACAGGACAACAGGTCTACTCTGTTCAGATCCAAACCCCAACACCACAGGTCTACTCTGTTCAGATCCAAACCCCAACACCACAGGACAACAGGTCTACTCTGTTCAGATCCAAACCCCAACACCACAGGTCTACTCTGTTCAGATCCAAACCCCAACACCACAGGACAACAGTTCTGCTCTGTTCAGATCCAAACCCCAACACCACAGGACAACAGGTCTACTCTGTTCAGATCCAAACCCCAACACCACAGGTCAACAGGTCTACTCTGTTCAGATCCAAACCCCAACACCACAAGACAACAGTTCTGCTCTGTTCAGATCCAAACCCCAACACCACAGGACAACAGTTCTGCTCTGTTCAGATCCAAACCCCAACACCACAGGACAACAGGTCTACTCTGTTCAGATCCAAACCCCAACACCACAGGACAACAGGTCTACTCTGTTCAGATCCAAACCCCAACACCACAGAACAACAGGTCTACTCTGTTCAGATCCAAACCCCAACACCACAGGGCAACAGGTCTACTCTGTTCAGATCCAAACCCCAACACCACAGAACAACAGGTCTACTCTGTTCAGATCCAAACCCCAACACCACAGGTCTACTCTGTTCAGATCCAAACCCCAACACCACAGGACAACAGGTCTACTCTGTTCAGATCCAAACCCCAACACCACAGGTCTACTCTGTTCAGATCCAAACCCCAACACCACAGGTCTACTCTGTTCAGATCCAAACCCCAACACCACAGGACAACAGGTCTACTCTGTTCAGATCCAAACCCCAACACCACAGAACAACAGGTCTACTCTGTTCAGATCCAAACCCCAACACCACAGGTCTACTCTGTTCAGATCCAAACCCCAACACCACAGGACAACAGGTCTACTCTGTTCAGATCCAAACCCCAACACCACAGGACAA
The DNA here is from genome assembly GCF_036934945.1 of Oncorhynchus masou masou. Taxonomy (NCBI): domain Eukaryota; kingdom Metazoa; phylum Chordata; class Actinopteri; order Salmoniformes; family Salmonidae; genus Oncorhynchus; species Oncorhynchus masou. The sequence continues at coordinate 67,314 of NW_027006896.1, forward strand.
CAGGTCTACTCTGTTCAGATCCAAACCCCAACACCACAGGACAACAGGTCTACTCTGTTCAGATCCAAACCCCAACACCACAGGACAACAGGTCTACTCTGTTCTATGTTCAGATCCAAACCCCAACACCACAGGTCAACAGGTCTACTCTGTTCTATGTTCAGATCCAAACCCCAACACCACAGGTCTACTCTGTTCAGATCCAAACCCCAACACCACAGGTCTACTCTGTTCAGATCCAAACCCCAACACCACAGAACAACAGTTCTACTCTGTTCTGCATTCCTTTATGAAATAAACACTCTCCTGCTCAAGGTTTTTTACCAGTTACCTAACTAAGACCGAATCTATGGACAGGTGTGCATGTGTGTGCGGGTGTGCATGTGTGTTACCTAGTACCGAGCCTACGACAGAAGCTATGGACAGGTTGTGAAAATTTTCTCCACAGTGCCAGTCAGCCTCATATCAGGTGAGCAGGCGATCTGAGAGTTATTCACTGCCCCAGATATACTGTCCCTATTCCCTAAATACAGTAGGGCTCTATAGGCCCTGGTCCAAACTACTAATACTGTCCCTATTCCCTACATACAGTAGGGCTCTATAGGCCCTGGTCAAAACTACTAATACTGTCCCCATTCCCTACATACAGTAGGGCTCTATAGGCCCTGGTCCAAACTACTAATACTGTCCCTATTCCCTACATAGTAGGGCTCTATAATCAAAACTACTAATACTGTCCCTATTCCCATACAGTAGGGCTCTATAGGCCCTAGTCCAAACTACTAATACTGTCCCTATTCCCTACATACAGTAGGGCTCTCCCCAAACTACTAATACTGTCCCTATTCCCTACATACAGTAGGGCTCTATAGGCCCTGGTCCAAACTACTAATACTGTCCCTATTCCCTACATACAGTAGGGCTCTATAGGCCCTGGTCAAAACTACTAATACTGTCCCTATTCCCTACATACAGTAGGGCTCTATAGGCCCTGGTCCAAACTACTAATAATGTCCCTATTCCCTACATACAGTAGGGCTCTATAGGCCCTGGTCAAAACTACTAATACTGTCCCTATTCCCTACATACAGTAGGGCTCTATAGGCCCTGGTCCAAACTACTAATACTGTCCCTATTCCCTACATACAGTAGGGCTCTATAGGCCCTGGTCCAAACTACTAATACTGTCCCTATTCCCTACATACAGTAGGGCTCTATAGGCCCTGGTCCAAACTACTAATACTGTCCCTATTCCCTACATACAGTAGGGCTCTATAGGCCCTGGTCCAAACTACTAATACTGTCCCTATTCCCTCTATACATACAGTATTCCCTACATACAGTAGGGCTCTATAGGCCCTGGTCCAAACTACTAATACTGTCCCCATTCCCTACATACAGTAGGGCTCTATAGGCCCTGGTCCAAACTAGTAATACTGTCCCTATTCCCTACATACAGTAGGGCTCTATAGGCCCTGGTCCAAACTACTAATACTGTCCCTATTCCCTACATACAGTAGGGCTCTATAGGCCCTGGTCCAAACTACTAATACTGTCCCTATTCCCTACATACAGTAGGGCTCTATAGGCCCTGGTCAAAATACTGTCCCTATTCCCTACATACAGTAGGGCTCTATAGGCCCTGGTCCAAACTACTAATACTGTCCCTATTCCCTACATACAGTAGGGCTCTATAGGCCCTGGTCCAAACTACTAATACTGTCCCTATTCCCTACATACAGTAGGGCTCTATGAGCCCTGGTCCAAACTACTAATACTGTCCCTATTCCCTACATACAGTAGGGCTCTATAGGCCCTGGTCCAAACTACTAATACTGTCCCTATTCCCTACATACATTAGGGCTCCCCTGGTCCAAACTACTAATACTGTCCCTATTCCCTACATACAGTAGGGCTCTATAGGCCCTGGTCAAAACT
>NW_027006896.1:69751-123235 GCF_036934945.1 Oncorhynchus masou masou
TTATGTCTAGGGGTCCTAGCTACATGGTCTGTAACCTGACTCATTATGCCTAGGGGTCCTAGCTACATGGTCTGTAACCTGAGTTGATGTGTGTATAAATATGAGAAGTCAGCTTATTCAGCCAGGTGTTGAATGTACCCAGGAGACAGCAACTTACCGAGATCAGGGCTAGCTCCATCTTGACCTCTTGGTCGGCCAGTCTAAGCAGATTATCCATATGTTCATGGTGACAAAGTAAATGTGTACAGAAACCACACTACACAAATATATGCCCAACTAAAAAGGTTTTCTAACACAACAAAAACAAATAACATCTGACTGAGAGGCTTCTGTCCTCCTCTCTCTCTCCCAGACTGCCATCACCTTCATTGGCTGCACCTGATGTGCTTATCAAGGCTTAGCTCAGCACCTAGACCCTGTTGGTGCTGCCCCCTGGGGGCAGAGGGTGGAAGTGTATCCTGGATAGTGTGTGTTTGCCTTTGTTCCAACACTAACCTTTCCCCCATATCATTACACAGCATAGTGCACTACTGTTGACCAGAGCCTTATGGGTAAAACTCAGGCTGTTCTACTCTGTTTACATGACATTTATTCACCGGTTTTTTCTTCTTCTCTCTGTTTTCCCTGCAGCACTGAGTTCATGGAGGATGCTCGAGCCATAGGCTGTGTCTTGCCATCTGTGCGGTCAGCATTACTCCAGATGACCATGGGACTCACCACTACCAGTTGTTATTAACGTCTACGTTAAGCAGTTAGTCACACCAGGGTTGGGGTCAATTCCATTTCAATTCCAGTCATTTTTTAAAAACATTTATCATTGAAAAGCATTGAAGAGAATTGGAATTTCAGTGTACTTTCTGAATTGACTGGAATTGAAATGGAATTGAACCCAACACAGAGTCACACCACTGTCAAGTTACCTATTATTTTACACAGATAGATGTGTTATCATGTGTATTATTTTACACAGATAGATGCGTTATCATGTGTATTATTTTACACAGATAGATGTGTTATCATGTGTATTATTTTACACAGATAGATGTGTTATCATGTGTATTATTTTACACAGATAGATGTGTTATCATGTGTATTAATTTACACGGATAGATGCGTTATCATGTGTATTATTTTACACAGATAGATGTGTTATCATGTGTATTAATTTACACAGATAGATGCGTTATCATGTGTATTAATTTACACAGATAGATGCGTTATCATGTGTATAATTTTACACAGATAGATGTGTTATCATGTGTATTAATTTACAACTGGAACAGTAGACACTTCTGCAGCTTCAAGATGTTTTGCAATAAATCATGTTGCTTTGTGCTGGGTTTCAATCAATGAATCAATATTTTTGAGTAAAATAAACATGCTTACTACAGATTCTGGTGGACTGAGTTTTCATATTGTACCGTGGTTCCTATGTGATAAATGAACTCACACCCGAGTGGTACGTTTTGGTGTATATGTCTAATATTGTAAGAAGACATATTATTATATATAAATCATAATGTCCATCCCTGGCTGAGTGCTACACTTCAACAAGGTATTGTGTCTATGGCAGTATGGCTACATTGAATCTACACTCCAGAACTGTTATAAATGGTACATAGTTCAATATAAATATACAAAGTAACATGTGGAAGCAAAAGGCTGCTGCAGGTGCTTGAGGGTCGCTCAAGGAGAGGTCAAGGAAGGTCAATGTTTTGCCAGCTGTTACTACTGTAAATGAATAGCTTTTCCTTGTCTGTGTCCGCCCACTGTGACGTCCGACCCTCTGTGACCAGCGCCCACTGGTTTGAGTCCTCCGTGAATAACAACACAGCAGAGCTACCTGGAGAGGAAAAGGCGGAGCCAGAGGGTTTACTCACGTCAACGTCCGTCCACGGAGAGCACAGCGTTACTCACTGTGCTTCTATAGGTCTAATAAGCAGATCGATAGATAGCTGGTCACCTGCCTTCCCGCCTTCGGGACAACAACTCATTATCTGTATCTCTGCTACTACTGCATAGATTTAAACTAGGGGGCGTTACCCGACCTCCCTTTCCCCAAGAGGAGCCAATCAAGACAAAGCTTTTTTTTCTCCACCTGACCATAGATAATGATAGAGAAAGCACTGAGTATGCAAATCATTTAAGAACACCTGCTCTGTCCATGACATAGGCTGACCAGGTGAATCCAGGTGAAAGATATGATCCCTTATTGATGTCACTTGTTAAATCCACTTCAATCAGTGTAGATGAAGGGGAGGAGACCTGGTTAAAGGAGGATTTTTAAGCCTTGAGATAATTGAGACATGGATTGTGTATGTGTGGCCATTCAGAGGGTGAATGGGCAAGACAAAATATTTAAGTGTCTTTGAACGGGGTATGGTAGTAGGTGCCAGGCGCATCAGTTTGTGTCAAGAACTGCAATGCTGCTGGGTTTTTCACACTCAACAGTTTCCTGTGTGTATCAAGAATGGTCCATCACCCAAAGGACATCCAGCCAACTTGACCCAACTGTGGGAGACATTGGAGTCAACATGGGCCAACATCCCTGTGGAACGCTTTCAACACCTTGTAGAGTCAACATGGGCCAGCATCCCTGTGGAACGCTTTCAACACCTTGTAGAGTCAACATGGGCCAGCATCCCTGTGGAACGCTTTCAACACCTTGTAGAGTCAACATGGGCCAGCATCCCTGTGGAACACTTTCAACACCTTGTAGAGTTAACATGGGCCAGCATCCCTGTGGAACACTTTCAACACCTTGTGGAGTCAACATGGGCCAGCATCCCTGTGGAACGCTTTCAACACCTTGTAGAGTCAACATGGGCCAGCATCCCTGTGGAACGCTTTCAACACCTTGTAGAGTCAACATGGGCCAGCATCCCTGTGGAACGCTTTCAACACCTTGTAGAGTCCATGCCCCGACGAATTGAGGCTGTTCTGAGGGCCAACTCAACATGACGAAGGTGTTCCTAATCTTTGGTATACTCAGTGAATGCAGTAGTTATTAAGCAATAAGTCCCGAGGAGGTGTGGTACATGACCAATATATCACGGCTAAGGGCTGTTCTTATCATGATGCAATGCAGAGTGGCTGGATACAGCCATTGGCTGTGGTATATTTATTTGCCATATACACAAACCACCGAGGTGCCTAATTGCTATTATTAACTGATACGTAATTACAGCAGTAAACCCGGTCTGATTTACCACAGCTTTCAGCCAATCAGCATTAAGGGTTCAAACCACCGAGTTTATAATTCCCATTATAGCATCTGTGTGTTTGGGGCAGCGCCATTGAGGCAATCTCCATTTTGAAGTAGTACATTGAGGAGGGATCAGGAGGGATCAGCTAATGAATTTGGAAGTCCCACCCAGTACATTAATATGGTGGAAGCCAAGAATGTCTATTATTTAGTCATGTGACCGTTCTAACAATGGAAATACATGTCTTCAAAGATGGAAGGCAGGCGGGAGGAGGAGAGATCAGGTGGGACCATTCTAGCCAATGAGGGGGCAGATACACATGTGAACAGGCCATAGAGATCGACAGAGGACTCATCTTTGTACCTGTGCCATTAAGATGTAAAGGCCTGATCTGCTGTGAAGCCTTTCATGGGCTCCAGACCAATTCTGATATTTTGTGTGTTTTTTTTTTCTTCCCCCGCTGATCTTAACTTTTTTGTTTTACATAATATCTCCGTCTTCATTTCCTATGACTGAAAACAGCTTCTGGACATCTGAACAGTGATCACTAACCTACAATTTGGATGACAATTTTCTACTTCAACAAGTTGTCAGCTCTGAATGTTCTGTTTACTCCAGACCAGGCACTAATTCCCCCAGGAACTCGAAAAAGGAAGTGACGGCGCAAGAAGAGTTGGCATCCTGACTAAACTACATTGGCGTGTAAATAAACCACCTCTGTCCTCCGTTCTATTGGCTAACGGAATATTCTATGTTGTTGGGTAAATAAAACACCTATACCCTCCGTTCTATTGGCTAACGTAATATTCTATGTTGTCGGGTAAATAAAACACCTATACCCTCCGTTCTATTGGCTAATGTAATATTCTATGTTGTCGGGTAAATAAAATACCTATACCCTCCGTTCTATTGGCTAATGGAATATTCTATGTTGTCGGGTAAATAAACCGCCTATACCCTCCGTTCTATTGGCTAACGTAATATTCTATGTTGTCGGGTAAATAAAACACCTATACCCTCCGTTCTATTGGCTAACGTAATATTCTATGTTGTTGGGTAAATAAAACACCTGTACCCTCCGTTCTATTGGCTAACCCGATATTCTATGTTGTCGGGTAAATAAAACACCTATACCCTCCGTTCTATTGGCTAACGTAATATTCTATGTTGTCGGGTAAATAAACCGCCTATACCCTCCATTCTATTGGCGAACGTACAGTCACTGAAGAACAAGCTGTGCGAGTTCCGTTAGAGACTATCCTATCAACGTGACCTGAACAACTGTAATATTGTTTGGTTTTCTGAGTCGTAGCTGAACAAGGACATGGATGATATACATCTAGCTGGTTTTTCCAGATGGATGGCAGCCTCGGGTAAGGTGAACTGAAATATGTTTTACCTCATTTCTACCAGCATTTCACTTGTGCAACTAACTCTAGATAACCTTTACTCCGCACAGAAATGCATACAAGGCTCTCCCTGGCCCTCCCTTTGGCAAATCTGATCATAACTCCTGATTCTTCCTGATTCCTGTTTCCAAGCGATACCTAAAACAGGAAGTACCAGTGATGCATTCGATACTGAAGCGGTGGAATAAAGCGGATGCTAAGCTACAGGACAGTTTCGCTAGCGCAGACTGGAATATGTTCATCCGATGACATTGAGGAGTTTACCACATCAGTCTCAGGCTTCATTAATAAGTGCATCGACGATGTCATCCCAACAGTGGACCGTACGTACATATCCCAACCAGAAGCCGTGGATCACAGGCAACATCCACACTGAGCTAAAGGCTAGAGCTGCCGCTTTCAAGGAGCAGGACACTAATTCGGACGCTTGTAAGAAATCCGGCTATGACCTCCGATGAGCCATCAAACAGGCAAAGTCTCAATATAGGACTAAAATCGGATCAAACTACGTCGGCTCTAATTAATGCTCATCGGATTTGGGAGGGCTTGCAAACTATCACGGATGACAAAGGGAAACCCAGCCGCGAGCTGCCCAGTTATGCAAGCCTACTAGACAAGCTAAATGCTTTCTATGCTCGCATCAAGACAAGCAACACTGAACCATGCATAAGAGCACCACCTGTTCCCGGACGACTGTGTGATCTCGCTCTCCGTAGCCGATGTGAGTAAGACCTTCAAGGCCCTGAGGCGAGACAGATTACCAGGATGCATATTCAGAGCATGTGCTGACCAGCTGGCAAGTGACATCACTGACATTTTCAACCTCTCCCTGACCCAGTCTGTAATATCTACATGTTTCCAACAGACCACCATAGTCCCTGTGCCCAAGAATGCCAAGGTAACCTCTCCCTGTAGCACTCACATCTGTAGCCATGAAATGCTTCCAAGGCTGGTCATGGCTCACATCAACACCATCATCCCAGACACCCTGGACCCAATCCAATTTGCATACCACCCCAACAGATCCATAGATGACACAATCTATATCGCACTCCACGCTGCCCTCTCCCACCTGCACAAGAGGAACACCTATGTGAGAATGATGTTCATCGACAACAGCTCAGCATTCAACACCATAGTGCCCTCCAAGCTCATCACTAAGCTCAGGACCTGGGACTGAACATTTCCTTCTGCAACTGGATACTGGACTTCCTAATGGGCCGCCCCCAGGTGGTGATGGTAGGCAACAACACATCCGCCACGCTGACCCTCAACATGAGGCCCCTCAGGGGTGCGTGCTTAGTCCCCTCCTGTACTCCCTGTTCACCCATGGCCACGCACGACTCTAACACCATGATTAAGTTTGCTGACAACACAACAGTGGTAGGCCTGATCACCAACAACAACGAGACAGCCTATAGGGAGGAGGACAGTGACCTGGCCTGGTGGTGCCAGGACAACAACCTCTCCCTCAACATCAGAAAGACAAAAGAGCTGATTGTGGACTACAGGAAACAGATGGCAAGAGAACGCCCCTATTCACATCAACGGAGCTCTAGAGGAGTGGGTCGAGAGCTTCATGTTCCTCTGTGTCCATGTCACTAAGGACTTCATCTGGTCCACACACACACCAAGACCGTTGTGAAGAGGTCACGACAATGCCTCTTCCCCCTCAGGAGGCTGAAAAGATCTGGCATCGGCCCTCAGATTTTCAAAAAACTCGACAGCGGCACCACTGAGAGCATCTTGACTGGCTGCATACGTCACCGCTTGATATGACAACTGCTTGGCATCTGACCTCAAGTCGCACCAGAGGGTAGTGAGTACGGCCCAGTACATCACTAGGGCAGAGCTCCCTGCCATCCAGGACCTCTATACCAGGCGGTGTCAGAGGAAGGTCCTAAAACTTGTCAAAGACTCCAGCCACCCAAGTCATAGACTGTTTTCTCTAATACCTCAAAGTGGTACCGATGCACCAAGTCTAGAACCAACAGGCCGCTGAACAGCTTCTACCCCCAAGCCATAAGACTGCTAAACAGTTAACCAATAGCTACCTGGACTATTCGCATTGAACCTGTTTGCAGCTATTTTGACTCATCACATACGCTGCTGCTATTGTTTATTATCTATCCTATTGCCAAGTCAATTTACCCCTACCTACGTATACATATCTTTCTCAATTACCTCGTTACCCCTGCACATCGACTGGGTACTGGTACCCGTGTATATAACCAAGTTATCATCGACTAGGTACTGGTACCCCGTGTATATAACCCAGTTATCATTGACTAGGTACTGGTACCCCGTGTATATAACCAAATTATCATTGGCTAGGTACTGGTACCCCGTGTATATAACCAAGTTATCATTGACTAGGTACTGGTACCATCTGTATATCGCCAAGTTATCATTGACTAGGTACTGGTACCCTTGTGTAATAATCAAGTTAATATTGACTAGGTACTGGTACTCTGTGTATATAGCCAAGTTATCATTGACTCAGTACTGGTACCCCGTGTATATAACCAAGTTATTATTGACTCAGTACTGGTACCCCGTGTATATAACCAAGTTATCATTGACTAGGTACTGATACCCCGTGTATATAACCAAGTTATCATTGACTAGGTACTGGTACCCTGTGTATATAACCAAGTTATCATTGACTAGGTACTGGTACCCTGTGTATATAACCAAGTTATCATTGACTAGGTACTGGTACCCCGTGTATTTAACCAAGTTATCATTGACTAGGTACTGGTACCCCGTGTATATAACCAAGTTATCATTGACTGAGTACTGGTACCATCTGTATATAGCCAAGTTATCATTGACTAGGTACTGGTACCCTGTGTATATAACCCAGTTATCATTGACTAGGTACTGGTACCCTGTGTATATAACCAAGTTATCATTGACTGGGTACTGCTACCCCGTGTATATAACCAAGTTATCATTGACTGGGTACTGGTACCCGTGTATATAACCAAGTTATCGTTACTCATTGTATATTTATTCCTCGTCATTATTTTTCTATTATTTTTCTCTCTACATTGTTTGGAAGGGCCTATAAGGAAGCATTTCACTGTTACACCTGCTGTTTACGAAATATATGACAAATAAAATGTGATTTGATTATAGGATCTGTGACAGCATGGGCAGCACCATTGAGGCTATCTCCATTTTAAAGTAGTCGTTTACATTTTTCTTCATTGGCTGATTGCTCCCAACTCATAGGAACCCCCACCCAGTTGACTCCTTTAAGTGGTGGAAGCCCTCAATGGCAATGTCCATGCTAAAACGGGTTATTTCCACAATGAGTCCTCTAACTGAGTCTTCTTTCTATCTATGGAAAACAGGCACAACTCCAATATGAAGTCGTTTTTTCAAAGTTGGGCTTATTTTCGTGGACAGATTTTGGGCGGAGTAAACCCTTTTGCTTCGCATCTTCCCCTCTGGCGCTGCCCATGCTAAAAAATATTTTTGGCCACTACAGGCCTCTATATCATTCTCTATGCACCTGACCAATCAGAATCGAGCCGACGACAACATTGAATTTCGCTTTCAGCCAACTGGGACGGGAAATCCGAGTGACGCAACAAGCTGTCAGCTGTTCTTGTTTTGCTTCGTTTTTTTCCCTTCTTCTTTCTCCAGAGTGTCTGATCTCTTCTGTACTAAATAAGAACATTCATGGAACTCAGATTTGGATTCTAAAAACACCGGATATAAGGAGTTCAATACACTCAGGCCTATGATTAGATCGATTTATTGTTAAAAAGGCGATCGAGATTTCTTCTCAGCTGGATCCTCAATCCGACGCTATCGTGCCAAGAGGCAAAGCCGATCCCAGGCCTCCGATCCAGGGCGGAGGGAGGGAAAGAGGTCGCTGGGAATCGGGATGGAGACGGGAGAGGGAGCAGACTGTCCTAGCGGACCGGGTGAACCGGGAGCCGGGCCGGGGCCGGAGCTGACGGGGCTTGGCTGCGCCTCTTTCAACCAAGACTCCACGTAAGCGCCTCAGAACCCGCTGCCTGTTGGGTTGGTTGCCTACAACAGAATGCTCTCTCAGTAAATGTCCTTGTCATTTCCTGTAAAATAAGTTATAGATAAATACACCTTTCAGTATGATATCATGGTGATGCAATCTAAAAAATATTTCCCTTTCATTGTGAGGTCCTAAAAATCCTAATTAAATAGCCCATAGATGTTATAGAATTCTACATAGCGGCTACAGAATTCGCATGTGATGATCAGAGAGGGCAGTTCACAGTCCTCTGAACAAAACACACTAATTATGCTTAAACCTGAAACCACAGGATTTGTTCTAAAAAAAAAGCGACGGTTGACAACAGTGGATGGAACCGTTCTGGAGGCAGAACAACGGGGCTTCAAAGGCACTCCTGTTATACACACTAATGCCTATAGAAATCTATTGATCCCTTTCTTATTGACTTCATTTGACAGAGAGAGTTCCTTTGACTAATGTAAGCACTGACTGAGAATGCTTGAATCGCCACGCTCAACTACTTTTCATGAACAGAAATGTATCCCAAATGGCATCCTGTTCTCTGCACTAGTTTTGACCAGGGCCTATAGAGCCCTAATGTATGTAGGGAATAGGGACAGTATTAGTAGTTTTGACCAGGGCCTATAGAGCCCTACTGTATGTAGGGAATAGGGACAGTATTAGTAGTTTTGACCAGGGCCTATAGAGCCCTACTGTATGTAGGGAATGGGGACAGTATTAGTAGTTTGGACCAGGGCCTATAGAGCCCTACTGTATGTAGGGAATGGGGACAGTATTAGTAGTTTTGACCAGGGCCTATAGAGCCCTACTGTATGTAGGGAATAGGGACAGTATTAGTAGTTTGGACCAGGGCCTATAGAGCCCTACTGTATGTAGGGAATAGGGACAGTATTAGTAGTTTGGACCAGGGCCTATAGAGCCCTACTGTATGTAGGGAATAGGGACAGTATTAGTAGTTTGGACCAGGGACCAGGGCCTATAGAGCCCTACTGTATGTAGGGAATAGGGACAGTATTAGTAGTTTGGACCAGGGCCTATAGAGCCCTACTGTATGTAGGGAATGGGGACAGTATTAGTAGTTTTGACCAGGGCCTATAGAGCCCTACTGTATGTAGGGAATAGGGACAGTATTAGTAGTTAGGGACAGTATTAGTAGTTTGACCAGGGCCTGACCAGGGCCTATAGAGCCCTACTGTATGTAGGGAATAGGGACAGTATATCTGGGGCAGTGAATTTCAGACCAGCTCACCTGATATGAGCCCTACTGGCATGTGGGAAAATTTTCACAACCTGTCCATAGTCTGTTGTAGGTTTGGACACAAGCACACCCGGCACACCTGTCCATAGATTCAGGGTCTTAGTTAGGTAACTGGTAAAAAACCTTGAGCAGGAGAGTATTTACTTCTAAAGGAATGCAGAACAGAGTAGACCTATTGAGCCCTGGTGTAGGGAATGGGGTTTGGATCTGAACAGAGTGGGGACAGTGGTGTTGGGGTTTGGACCAGAGTAGCCTGTGGTGTAGGGAATGGGGTTTGGATCTGAACAGAGAAAATTTTAGACCTGTTGACCTGTGGTGTTGGGGTTTGGATCTGAACAGAACAGAGTAGAAGTAGACCTGTGGTGTTGTGGGTTTGGATCTGAACAGAGTAGACCTGTTGTCCTGTGGTGTTGGGGTTTGGATCTGAACCTCCTGTGGTGTTGGGGTTTGGATCTGAACAGAGTAGACCTGTTGTTCTGTGGTGTTGGGGTTTGGATCTGAACAGAGTAGACCTGTTGTTCTGTGGTGTTGGGGTTTGGATCTGAACAGAGTAGACCTGTTGCCCTGTGGTGTTGGGGTTTGGATCTGAACAGAGTAAACCTGTTGTGTTGGGGTTTGGATCTGAACAGAGTAGACCTGTGGTGTTGGGGTTTGGATCTGAACAGAGTAGACCTGTGGTGTTGGGGTTTGGATCTGAACAGAGTAGACCTGTTGTGTTGGGGTTTGGATCTGAACAGAGTAGACCTGTGGTGTTGGGGTTTGGATCTGAACAGAGTAGACCTGTGGTGTTGGGGTTTGGATCTGAACAGAGTAGACCTGTTGTTCTGTGGTGTTGGGGTTTGGATCTGAACAGAGTAGACCTGTGGTGTTGGGGTTTGGATCTGAACAGAGTAGACCTGTGGTGTTGGGGTTTGGATCTGAACAGAGTAGACCTGTTCTGTGGTGTTTGGACTGAACAGGGAGACTGCCCTGTGGTGTTGGGGTTTGGATCTGAACAGAGTAGACCTGTTGTCCTGTGGTGTTGGGGTTTGGATCTGAACAGAGTAGACCTGTTGTTCTGTGGTGTTGGGGTTTGGATCTGAACAGAGTAGACCTGTTGCCCTGTGGTGTTGGGGTTTGGATCTGAACAGAGTAGACCTGTGGTGTTGGGGTTTGGATCTGAACAGAGTAGACCTGTTGTCCTGTGGTGTTGGGGTTTGGATCTGAACAGAGTAGACCTGTGGTGTTGGGGTTTGGATCTGAACAGAGTAGACCTGTTGCCCTGTGGTGTTGGGGTTTGGATCTGAACAGAGTAGACCTGTTGTGTTGGGGTTTGGATCTGAACAGAGTAGACCTGTGGTGTTGGGGTTTGGATCTGAACAGAGTAGACCTGTCCTGTGTTGGGGTTTGGATCTGAACAGAGCCCTAGACCTGTGGTGTTGGGGTTTGGATCTGAACAGAGTAGACCTGTGGTGTTGGGGTTTGGATCTGAACAGAGTAGACCTGTTGTTCTGTGGTGTTGGGGTTTGGATCTGAACAGAGTAGACCTGTGGTGTTGGGGTTTGGATCTGAACAGAGTAGACCTGTGGTGTTGGGGTTTGGATCTGAACAGAGTAGACCTGTTGTTCTGTGGTGTTGGGGTTTGGATCTGAACAGAGTAGACCTGTTGTCCTGTGGTGTTGGGGTTTGGATCTGAACAGAGTAGACCTGTTGTTCTGTGGTGTTGGGGTTTGGATCTGAACAGAGTAGACCTTGTTGAACCCTGTGGTGTTGGGGTTTGGATCTGAACAGAGTAGACCTGTGGTGTTGGGGTTTGGATCTGAACAGAGTAGACCTGTTGTCCTGTGGTGTTGGGGTTTGGATCTGAACAGAGTAGACCTGTGGTGTTGGGGTTTGGATCTGAACAGAGTAGACCTGTTGCCCTGTGGTGTTGGGGTTTGGATCTGAACAGAGTAGACCTGTGGTGTTGGGGTTTGGATCTGAACAGAGTAGACCTGTGGTGTTGGGGTTTGGATCTGAACAGAGTAGTAGACCTGTTGGGGTTTGATCTGAACTAGTGGTGTTGGGGTTTGGATCTGAACAGAGTAGACCTGACCTGTGGTGTTGGGGTTTGGATCTGAACAGAGTAGACCTGTTGTAGACCTGTGGTGTTGGGGTTTGGATCTGAACAGAGTAGACCTGTGGTGTTGGGGTTTGGATCTGAACAGAGTAGACCTGTTGCCCTGTGGTGTTGGGGTTTTTGGATCTGTGGTGTTGGGGTTTGGATCTGAACAGAGTAGACCTGTTGTTCTGTGTTGGGGTTTGGATCTGAACAGAGTAGACCTGTTGTCCTGTGGTGTTGGGGTTTGGATCTGAACAGAGTAGACCTGTTCTGTGGTGTTGGGGTTTGGATCTGAACAGAGTAGACCTGTGGTGTTGGGGTTTGGATCTGAACAGAGTAGACCTGTTGTCCTGTGGTGTTGGGGTTTGGATCTGAACAGAGTAGACCTGTTGTCCTGTGACCTGGGGTTTGGATCTGAACAGAGTAGACCTGTGGTGTTGGGGTTTGGATCTGAACAGAGTAGACCTGTTGTCCTGTGGTGTTGGGGTTTGGATCTGAACAGAGTAGACCTGTTGTTCTGTGGTGTTGGGGTTTGGATCTCTAGAACAGAGTAGACCTGTTGTTCTGTGGTGTTGGGGTTTGGATCTGAACAGAGTAGACCTGTGGTGTTGGGGTTTGGATCTGAACAGAGTAGACCTGTTCTGTGGTGTTGTTTGGATCTGAACAGGTAGACCTGTGGTGTTGGGGTTTGGATCTGAACAGAGTAGACCCTGTGGTGTTGGGGTTTGGATCTGAACAGAGTAGACCTGTGGTGTTGGGGTTTGGATCTGAACAGAGAGACCTGTTGACCTGTGGTGTTGGGGTTTGGATCTGAACAGAGTAGACCTGTGGTGTTGGGGTTTGGATCTGAACAGAGTAGACCTGTGGTGTGAACAGAGTGACCTGGGTGTTGGGGGATCTGAACAGAGTAGACCTGTTGTCCTGTGGTGTTGGGGTTTGGATCTGAACAGAGTAGACCTGTTGGTGTTGGGGTTTGGATTGAACAGAGTAGGTGGTTTGGATCTGAACAGAGTAGACCTGTTGTCCTGTGGTGTTGGGGTTTGGATCTGAACAGAGTAGACCTGTTGTCTGTGGTGTTGGGGTTTGGATCTGAACAGAGTAGACCTGTTGTCCTGTGGTGTTGGGGTTTGGATCTGAACAGAGTAGACCTGTGGTGTTGGGGTTTGGATCTGAACAGAGTAGACCTGTTGTCCTGTGGTGTTGGGGTTTGGATCTGAACAGAGTAGACCTGTTGTGGATCTGTGGTGTTGGGGTTTGGATCTGAACAGAGTAGACCTGTTGTCCTGTGGTGTTGGGGTTTGGATCTGAACAGAGTAGACCTGTGGTGTTGGGGTTTGGATCTGAACAGAGTAGACCTGTTGTCCTGTGGTGTTGGGGTTTGGATCTGAACAGAGTAGACCTGTGGTGTTGGGGTTTGGATCTGAACAGAGTAGACCTGTTGCCCTGTGGTGTTGGGGTTTGGATCTGAACAGAGTAGACCTGTTGTCCTGTGGTGTTGGGGTTTGGATCTGAACAGAGTAGACCTGTGGTGTTGGGGTTTGGATCTGAACAGAGTAGACCTGTGGTGTTGGGGTTTGGATCTGAACAGAGTAGACCTGTTGTGTTGGGGTTTGGATCTGAACAGAGTAGACCTGTGGTGTTGGGGTTTGGATCTGAACAGAGTAGACCTGTGGTGTTGGGGTTTGGATCTGAACAGAGTAGACCTGTGGTGTTGGGGTTTGGATCTGAACAGAGTAGACCTGTTGTCCTGTGGTGTTGGGGTTTGGATCTGAACAGAGTAGACCTGTGGTGTTGGGGTTTGGATCTGAACAGAGTAGACCTGTTGTCCTGTGGTGTTGGGGTTTGGATCTGAACAGAGTAGACCTGTGGTGTTGGGGTTTGGATCTGAACAGAGTAGACCTGTGGTGTTGGGGTTTGGATCTGAACAGAGTAGACCTGTTGTCCTGTGGTGTTGGGGTTTGGATCTGAACAGAGTAGACCTGTGGTGTTGGGGTTTGGATCTGAACAGAGTAGACCTGTGGTGTTGGGGTTTGGATCTGAACAGAGTAGACCTGTTGCCCTGTGGTGTTGGGGTTTGGATCTGAACAGAGTAGACCTGTTGTTCTGTGGTGTTGGGGTTTGGATCTGAACAGAGTAGACCTGTGGTGTTGGGGTTTGGATCTGAACAGAGTAGACCTGTTGTTCTGTGGTGTTGGGGTTTGGATCTGAACAGAGTAGACCTGTTGTTCTGTGGTGTTGGGGTTTGGATCTGAACAGAGTAGACCTGTGGTGTTGGGGTTTGGATCTGAACAGAGTAGACCCTGTGGTGTTGGGGTTTGGATCTGAACAGAGTAGAGTAGACCTGTTGTCCTGTGGTGTTGGGGTTTGGATCTGAACACCTGTGGTGTTGGGGTTTGAACAGAGTAGACCTGTGGTGTTGGGGTTTGGATCTGAACAGAGTAGACGTGTTGTCCTGTGGTGTTGGGGTTTGGATCTGAACAGAGTAGACCTGTGGTGTTGGGGTTTGGATCTGAACAGAGTAGACCTGTTGTCCTGTGGTGTTGGGGTTTGGATCTGAACAGAGTAGACCTGTGGTGTTGGGGTTTGGATCTGAACAGAGTAGACCTGTTGTTCTGTGGTGTTGGGGTTTGGATCTGAACAGACCTGTGGTGTTGGGGTTTGGATCTGACAGAGTAGACCTGTTGTCCTGTGGTGTTGGGGTTTGGATCTGAACAGAGTAGACCTGTTGTTCTGTGGTGTTGGGGTTTGGATCTGAACAGAGTAGACCTGTTGCCCTGTGGTGTTGGGGTTTGGATCTGAACAGAGTAGACCTGTGGTGTTGGGGTTTGGATCTGAACAGAGTAGACCTGTTGCCCTGTGGTGTTGGGGTTTGGATCTGAACAGAGTAGACCTGTTGACCTGTGGTGTTGGGGTTTGGATCTGAACATAGACCTGTGGTGTTGGGGTTTGGATCTGAACATAGTGAACAGAGTAGACTGTTGTTCTGTGGTGTTGGGGTTTGGATCTGAACAGAGTAGACCTGTGGTGTTGGGGTTTGGATCTGAACAGAGTAGACCTGTGGTGTTGGGGTTTGGATCTGAACAGAGTAGACCTGTTGCCCTGTGGTGTTGGGGTTTGGATCTGAACAGAGTAGACCTGTTGACCTGTGGTGTTGGGGTTTGGATCTGAACAGAGTAGACCTGTTGTTCTGTGGTGTTGGGGTTTGGATCTGAACAGAGTAGACCTGTTGCCCTGTGGTGTTGGGGTTTGGATCTGAACAGAGTAGACCTGTTGCCCTGTGGTGTTGGGGTTTGGATCTGAACAGAGTAGACTGTTGTTCTGTGGTGTTGGGGTTTGGATCTGAACAGAGTAGACCTGTTGTCCTGTGGTGTTGGGGTTTGGATCTGAACAGAGTAGACCTGTTGTTCTGTGGTGTTGGGGTTTGGATCTGAACAGAGTAGACCTGTTGACCTGTGGTGTTGGGGTTTGGATCTGAACAGAGTAGACCTGTTGTTCTGTGGTGTTGGGGTTTGGATCTGAACAGAGTAGACCTGTTGCCCTGTGGTGTTGGGGTTTGGATCTGAACAGAGTAGACCTGTGGTGTTGGGGTTTGGATCTGAACAGACAGTTACTTCAACAACAGTTAATTTCATTTTTCCGGTGCAACTTTAGGCTACGTTTTCTAGCAAGATGCGATGCGCAATATAATTATGGAAAATAAAAACTTAAAGTTTGATGTCTCTGCGACGTCTTTCCAATGTTCGACTGCTCTCCAAACGACATATTCCCAATGTTCGACTGCTCTCCAAACGACATATTCCCAATGTTCGACCGCTCTCCAAACGACATATTCCCAATGTTCGACCGCTCTCCAAACGACATCCTGTGCAGTGTCTGGTGTTCAACCTTCCCAAGTTCTCTCACGTCACCCCGCTCCTCCGCTCTCTCCACTGGCTTCCAGTTGAAGCTCGCATCCGCTACAAGACCATGGTGCTTGCCTACGGAGCTGTGGGGGAACGGCACCGCAGTGCCTCCAGGCTCTGATCAGGCCCTACACCCAAACAAGGGCACTGCGTTCATCCACCTCTGGCCTGCTCTCCTCCCTACCACTGAGGAAGTACAGTTCCCCTCAGCCCAGTCAAAACTGTTCGCTGCTCTGGCCCCCCAATGGTGGAACAAACTCCCTCACGACGCCAGGACAGCGGAGTTTGACAAGGAATACCTAGGATAGGATAAAGTAATCCTTCTCACCCCCCCTTAAATGATGTAGATGCACTATTGTAAAGTGGCTGTTCCACTGGATGTCAGAAGGTGAATTCACAATTTGTAAGTCGCTCTGGATAAGAGCGTCTGCTAAATGACTTAAATGTAAAAATGTAATGTGACATATTCCCAATGTTCGAGCGCTCTCCAAACGACATATTCCCAATGTTCGACCGCTCTCCAAATGACATATTCCCAATGTTCAACCGCTCTCCAAACGACACATTCCCAATGTTCGGCGCTTCCAAACGACACATTCCCAAGAGCGCTCTCCAAACGACATATTCCCAATGTTCGAGCGCTCTCCAAACGACATATTGGTGTTCGAGCGCTCTCCAAACGACATATTCCCAATGGAGCGCTCTCCAAACGATATTCCCAATGTTAGACCTCCAAACGTCATATTCCCAATGTTTGGATCTCCAAACGACATATTCCCAATGTTCGACCGCTCTCCAAACGTCATATTCCCAATGTTGGTCTCCAAACGACATATTTGTTCGATCCAAACGACACATTCCCAATGTTAGAGCGCTCTCCAAACGACATATTCCCAATATTCGAGCGCTCTCCAAACGACATATTCCCAATGTTCGAGCGCTCTCCAAACGACATATTCCCAATGTTCGACCGCTCTCCAAACGACACATTCCCAATGTTCGAGCGCTCTCCAAACGACATATTCCCAATATTCGAGCGCTCTCCAAACGACATATTCCCAATGTTGCTCTCCAAACGACATATTCCCAATGTTCGGCGCTTCCAAACGACATATTCCCAATGTTAGACTCTCCAAACGTCATATTCCCAATGTTCGACCGCTCTCCAAACGACATATTCCCAATGGAGCGCTCTCCAACGACATATTCCCAATGCATTTTGATACGCCGGCCAAAGGAGTGCATTTTTTAAACCCATAGGCCAACGTACAGTGCCTTGAGAAAGTATTCGGCCCCCTTGAACTTTGCGACCTTTTGCCACATTTCAGGCTTCAAACATAAAAATATAAAACTGTATTTTTTTGTGAAGAATCAACAACGAGTGGGACACAATCATGAAGTGGAACGACATTTATTGGATATTTCAAACTTTTTTAACAAATCAAAAACTGAAAAATTGGGCGTGCAAAATTATTCAGCCCCCTTAAGTTAATACTTTGTAGCGCCACCTTTTGCTGCGATTACAGCTGTAAGTCGCTTGGGGTATGTCTCTATCAGTCTTGCACATCGAGAGACTGACATTTTTTCCCATTCCTCCTTGCAAAACAGCTCGAGCTCAGTGAGGTTGGATGGAGAGCATTTGTGAACGGCAGTTTTCAGTTCTTTCCACAGATTCTCGATTGGATTCAGGTCTGGACTTTTACTTGGCCATTCTAACACCTGGATATGTTTATTTTTGAACCATTCCATTGTAGATTTTGTTTTATGTTTTGGATCATTGTCTTGTTGGAAGACAAATCTCCGTCCCAGTCTCAGGTCTTTTGCAGACTCCATCAGGTTTTCTTCCAGAATGGTCCTGTATTTGGCTCCATCCATCTTCCCATCAATTTTAACCATCTTTCCTGTCCCTGCTGAAGAAAAGCAGGCCCAAACCATGATGCTGCCACCACCATGTTTGACAGTGGGGATGGTGTGTTCAGCGTGATGAGTTGTGTTGCTTTTACGCCAAACATAACATTTTGCATTGTTGCCAAAAAGTTCAATTTTGGTTTCATCTGACCAGAGCACCTTCTTCCACATGTTTGGTGTGTCTCCCAGGTGGCTTGTGGCAAACTTTAAACTACACTTTTTATGGATATCTTTAAGAAATGGCTTTCGTCTTGCCACTCTTCCATAAAGGCCAGATTTGTGCAATATACGACTGATTGTTGTCCTATGGACAGAGTCTCCCACCTCAGCTGTAGATCTCTGCAGTTCATCCAGAGTGATCATGGGCCTCTTGGCTGCATCTCTGATCAGTCTTCTCCTTGTATGAGCTGAAAGTTTAGAGGGACGGCCAGGTCTTGGTAGATTTGCAGTGGTCTGATACTCCTTCCATTTCAATATTATCGCTTGCACAGTGCTCCTTGGGATGTTTAAAGCTTGGGAAATCTTTTTGTATCCAAATCCGGCTTTAAACTTCTTCACAACAGTATCTCGGACCTGCCTGGTGTGTTCCTTGTTCATGATGCTCTCTGCGCTTTTAACGGACCTCTGAGACTATCACAGTGCAGGTGCATTTATACGGAGACTTGATTACACACAGGTGGATTGTATTTATCATCATTAGTCATTTAGGTCAATATTGGATCATTCAGAGATCGTCACTGAACTTCTGGAGAGAGTTTGCTGCACTGAAAGTAAAGGGGCTGAATAATTTAGCACGCCCAATTTTTCAGTTTTTGATTTGTTAAAAAAGTTTGAAATATCCAATAAATGTTGTTCCACTTCATGATTGTGTCCCACTTGTTGTTGATTCTTCACAAAAAAATACAGTTTTATATCTTTATGTTTGAAGCCTGAAATGTGGCAAAAGGTCGCAAAGTTCAAGGGAGCCGAATACTTTCGCAAGGCACTGTAATACATAGCCTACAGTGGGGATCTGATCCACCAGAGATCTCACAATAAAAACAGCATTCAAAACGAAGAAAGTTCTGGAAAAAAAGATGAACAAATATCCATTTTAAACAAAGTCAGGAACAATGCGTACCCGTGAAGACTGAGAGCTTAGTGTGGAATCTGTTTGTGTGTGGTCAAAAGAAAAATGGCAAACACTCTTTCTTTCTTTCAGTGACGATGATTGCAGGTTTGTTCCCGTTTCCAGAGCAGGACCAGACATGTACAGCAGACAGCCCCATCCAGGGGAACAGAGTAGTGGCTTTTAGAAACTGTCCAATGGAACAACTCAGTGAACTTTATAAACTCTCCAATGGCACCCTATTCCCTATATAGTGCACTAATCTATGGGCCATGGTCAAAAAGTAGTGCATTATTTAGGATGCCAATTGGGACGTGCCCCTAAACACACCCTAGCGAGATGACTGTCCTCCCTGCTCGATGACTGTCCTCCCTGCTCGATGACTGTCCTCCCTGCTCGATGACTGTCCTCCCTAGCTAGATGACTGTCCTCCCTAGCTAGATGACTGCCCTCCCTCGCTAGATGACTGTCCTCCCTGCTAGATGACTGTCCTCCCTGCTAGATGACTGTCCTCCCTGCTCAGTCATCTTAATGATGTAACTGTGCTGAAGGAGGACTTAACCAAAATTAATCTAGTGCATCTCAGTCAAGATTTGCACACTAGCCTCCTTTCTGTTTTTACCAGTTGAACTCAATGGTTTACTCAATACTCAATGCTCAATACTCAATGGTTTACTCAATACTCAATGCTCAATACTCAATGGTGTACTCAATGCTCAATGGTTTACTCAATTCTCAATGGTTTACTCAATGCTCAATGGTTTACTCAATGCTCAATACTCAATGGTTTACTCAATACTCAATGGTTTACTCAATACTCAATGCTCAATACTCAACGGTTTACTCAATGCTCAATACTCAATGGTTTACTCAATGCTCAATGCTCAATACTCAATGGTTTACTCAATGCTCAATGGTTTACTCAATGCTCAATACTCAATGGTTTACTCAATACTCAATGGTTTACTCAATACTCAATGGTTTACTCAATGCTCAATGGTTTACTCAATGCTCAATGGTTTACTCAATGCTCAATACTCAATGGTTTACTCAATACTCAATGGTTTACTCAATACTCAATGCTCAATACTCAACGGTTTACTCAATGCTCAATACTCAATGGTTTACTCAATGCTCAATGCTCAATACTCAATGGTTTACTCAATGATCAATGGTTTACTCAATACTCAATGGTTTACTCAATGCTCAATGGTTTACTCAATACTCAATGGTTTACTCAATGCTCAATGGTTTACTCAATACTCAATGGTTTACTCAATGCTCAATGGTTTACTCAATGCTCAATGGTTTGCTCAATAAACAGAATCCCTGGGACAGAACCAGAGACATCATATCATGTAATCCCTGGGACAGAACCAGAGACATCATATCATGTAATCCCTGGGACAGAACCATAGACCTCATATCATGTAATCCCTGGGACAGAACCTTAGACCTCATATCATGTAATCCCTGGGACAGAACCATAGATATCATATCATGTAATCCCTGGGACAGAACCAGAGACATCATATCATGTAATCCCTGGGACAGAACCATAGATATCATATCATGTAATCCCTGGGACAGAACCAGAGACATCATATCATGTAATCCCTGGGACAGAACCATAGACATCATATCATGTAATCCCTGGGACAGAACCAGAGACATCATATCATGTAATCCCTGGGACAGAACCATAGACATCATCATGTAATCCCTGGGACAGAACCATAGACATCATATCATGTAATCCCTGGGACAGAACCATAGACATCATATCATGTAATCCCTGGGACAGAACCATAGACATCATCATGTAATCCCTGGGACAGAACCAGAGACATCATATCATGTAATCCCTGGGACAGAACCATAGACATCATATCATGTAATCCCTGGGACAGAACCATAGATATCATATCATGTAATCCCTGGGACAGAACCAGAGACATCATATCATGTAATCCCTGGGACAGAACAATAGACATCATCATGTAATCCCTGGGACAGAACCATAGATATCATATCATGTAATCCCTGGGACAGAACCATAGATATCATATCATGTAATCCCTGGGACAGAACCAGAGACATCATATCATGTAATCCCTGGGACAGAACCATAGACATCATATCATGTAATCCCTGGGACAGAACCAGAGACATCATATCATGTAATCCCTGGGACAGAACCATAGACATCATCATGTAATCCCTGGGACAGAACCATAGACATCATATCATGTAATCCCTGGGACAGAACCATAGACATCATATCATGTAATCCCTGGGACAGAACCATAGACATCATCATGTAATCCCTGGGACAGAACCAGAGACATCATATCATGTAATCCCTGGGACAGAACCATAGACATCATATCATGTAATCCCTGGGACAGAACCATAGATATCATATCATGTAATCCCTGGGACAGAACCAGAGACATCATATCATGTAATCCCTGGGACAGAACAATAGACATCATCATGTAATCCCTGGGACAGAACCATAGACATCATCATGTAATCCCTGGGACAGAACCATAGACATCATATCATGTAATCCCTGGGACAGAACCATAGACATCATATCATGTAATCCCTGGGACAGAACCATAGACATCATCATGTAATCCCTGGGACAGAACCATAGACATCATCATGTAATCCCTGGGACAGAACCATAGATATCATATCATGTAATCCCTGGGACAGAACCATAGATATCATATCATGTAATCCCTGGGACAGAACCAGAGACATCATATCATGTAATCCCTGGGACAGAACCATAGACCTCATATCATGTAATCCCTGGGACAGAACCAGAGACATCATATCATGTAATCCCTGGGACAGAACCATAGACATCATATCATGTAATCCCTGGGACAGAACCATAGACATCATATCATGTAATCCCTGGGACAGAACCAGAGACATCATATCATGTAATCCCTGGGACAGAACCAGAGACATCATATCATGTAATCCCTGGGACAGAACCAGAGACATCATATCATGTAATCCCTGGGACAGAACCAGAGACATCATATCATGTAATCCCTGGGACAGAACCAGAGACATCATATCATGTAATCCCTGGGACAGAACCATAGACATCATATCATGTAATCCCTGGGACAGAACCAGAGACATCATATCATGTAATCCCTGGGACAGAACCAGAGACATCATATCATGTAATCCCTGGGACAGAACCAGAGACATCATATCATGTAATCCCTGGGACAGAACCATAGACCTCATATCATGTAATCCCTGGGACAGAACCATAGACATCATATCATGTAATCCCTGGGACAGAACCAGAGACATCATATCATGTAATCCCTGGGACAGAACCAGAGACATCATATCATGTAATCCCTGGGACAGAACCATAGACCTCATATCATGTAATCCCTGGGACAGAACCAGAGACGTCATATCATGTAATCCCTGGGACAGAACCAGAGACGTCATATCATGTAATCCCTGGGACAGAACCAGAGACGTCATATCATGTAATCCCTGGGACAGAACCAGAGACGTCATATCATGTAATCCCTGGGACAGAACCAGAGACATCATATCATGTAATCCCTGGGACAGAACCAGAGACATCATATCATGTAATCCCTGGGACAGAACCAGAGACATCATATCATGTAATCCCTGGGACAGAACCATAGACATCATATCATGTAATCCCTGGGACAGAACCAGAGACATCATATCATGTAATCCCTGGGACAGAACCAGAGACATCATATCATGTAATCCCTGGGACAGAACCAGAGACATCATATCATGTAATCCCTGGGACAGAACCATAGACATCATATCATGTAATCCCTGGGACAGAACCAGAGACATCATATCATGTAATCCCTGGGACAGAACCAGAGACATCATATCATGTAATCCCTGGGACAGAACCATAGACCTCATATCATGTAATCCCTGGGACAGAACCAGAGACATCATATCATGTAATCCCTGGGACAGAACCATAGCCATCATCATGTAATCCCTGGGACAGAACCAGAGACATCATATCATGTAATCCCTGGGACAGAACCAGAGACATCATATCATGTAATCCCTGGGACAGAACCATAGCCATCATCATGTAATCCCTGGGACAGAACCAGAGACATCATATCATGTAATCCCTGGGACAGAACCGTGAACATTCTCCGAGAACAGACATTCTCAGTGGTGGAACAGCATTCACTGATCTCAGGACTGTGTGTGTACCGTTTGTGTTGCGTCTGTAACCACAGGAACACTTAACCAAGGTACAGATGACTGTTTAGACCTGTGTTAATATCAGGTAGGATGTGTCTGTTTAGACCTGTGTTAATATCAGGTAGGATGTGTCTGTTTAGACCTGTGTTACTATCAGGTAGGATGTGTCTGTTTAGACCTGTGTTACTATCAGGTAGGATGTGACTGTTTAGACCTGTGTTAATATCAGGTAGGATGTGTCTGTTTAGACCTGTGTTAATATCAGGTAGGATGTGTCTGTTTAGACCTGTGTTACTATCAGGTAGGATGTGACTGTTTAGACCTGTGTTAATATCAGGTAGGATGTGTCTGTTTAGACCTGTGTTAATATCAGGTAGGATGTGTCTGTTTAGACCTGTGTTAATATCAGGTAGGATGTGTCTGTTTAGACCTGTGTTACTATCAGGTAGGATGTGTCTGTTTAGACCTGTGTTAATATCAGGTAGGATGTGTCTGTTTAGACCTGTGTTAATATCAGGTAGGATGTGACTGTTTAGACCTGTGTTACTATCAGGTAGGATGTCTGTTTAGACCTGTGTTAATATCAGGTAGGATGTGTCTGTTTAGACCTGTGTTAATATCAGGTAGGATGTGTCTGTTTAGACCTGTGTTAATATCAGGTAGGATGTGACTGTTTAGACCTGTGTTACTATCAGGTAGGATGTGTCTGTTTAGACCTGTGTTAATATCAGGTAGGATGTGACTGTTTAGACCTGTGTTAATATCAGGTAGGATGTGTCTGTTTAGACCTGTGTTAATATCAGGTAGGATGTGTCTGTTTAGACCTGTGTTACTTGGTTTCCTGTGTTTGTGTGGGCAGTTTTATCAGTTCTGAGAGAGAGAGAGAGAGAGAGAGAGAGAGAGAGAGAGAGAGAGAGAGAGAGAGAGAGAGAGAGAGAGAGAGAGAGAGAGAGAGAGAGAGAGAGAGAGAGAGAGAGAGACTCTCTCTGTATTTGGACTGGCTATGCAAAAATGATAACTGAGCAAGTTCAATCACAACAGCACTCCATAGGCAATATCGTGTTTAACTGAAAATGATATTTCAGTCATGAAGTTTGGGGCAAGTTCCATCCTGTCCAGAATGGATGGAGAACACAGCATTTACACGAGGAAAGAGTCACACTTGCAACTTTCCAATTCCATGTTTTTGTCTCTTTTATCAAAAGTCCTTGCAGCAAAAACTTGAAAAACAAAATAACTGTTTCTTGTTCTGGAATCCCCAAATAAACCGTGTCTCTAAAACCACTGAGAGCAAAGTCTGGTGTGCATGAGATGGGTCACACATCATTGGCTTGTTTTTATCCTAACATATTCAATGTGTTTTTAAAATGATCTACCTGTGTGTGTGTGTGTGTGTGTGTGTGTGTGTGTGTGTGTGTGTGTGTGTGTGTGCACTCTGTATTCTTAAATACTCTGGTGTGCATGAAGAAACTAGTCACACATTAGTCACTTTGACTTGTAATATTCTATATGTGTTTATCAAGCTCTGTATGTGTTGTTGTTGTTGTGTTCCCAGGTCATTGGCAGTGGGAACCAAGACAGGCTATAAGCTGTTCTCTGTGACCTCAGTGGACAAACTGGACTGCATCTACGAGAGCGGTTAGTATAGCCCTCTCCTAAAACACACCCCTAGACCCCGTCCCAAACACACCCCTAGACCCTTCCCTAGACCCACCCCTAGACCCTGTCCCAAACACACCCCTAGACCCTTCCCCTAGACCCTGTCCTAAACACACCCCTAGACCCTTCCTTTAGACCCTGTCCCAACCAAACCCCTAGACCCTGTCCTAAACACACCCCTAGACCCTTCCCTTAGACCCTGTCCCAACACACCCCTAGACCCTTCCCTTAGACCCCGTCCCAACCAAACCCCTAGACCCTGTCCCAACCAAACCCCTAGACCCCGTCCTAAACACACCACTAGACCCTTCCCTTAGACCCCGTCCCAACACACCCCTAGACCCTTCACTTAGATCCTGTCCCAACCAACCCTAGACCCTTCCCCTAGACCCCGTCCCAAACACACCCCTAACCCTGTCCCAAACACACCCCTAGACCCTTCCCTTAGATCCTGTCCTCAACACACCCCTAGACCCTTCCCTTAGACCCTGTCCTAAACACACCCCTAGACCCCGTCCTAAACACACCCCTAGACCCTTCCCCTAGACCCTTCCCCTAGACCCTGTCCCAACCAAACCCCTAGACCCTTCCCCTAGACCCCGTCCTAAACACACCCCTAGACCCTTCCCTTAGACCCTGTCCCAACCAAACCCCTAGACCCTGTCCTAAACACACCCCTAGACCCTTCCCTAGACCCTGTCCCAACCAAACCCCTAGACCCTTCCCTTAGACCCTGTCCCAAACAAACCCCTAGATCCTGTCCTAATCACACCCCTAGACCCTTCCCTTAGACCCCGTCCCAACACACCCCTAGACCCTTCCCTTAGACCCTGTCCCAACCAAACCCCTAGACCCTTCCCCTTCCCCTAGACCCCGTCCCAAACACACCCCTAGACCCTGTCCCAAACACACCCCTAGACCCTTCCCTTAGATCCTGTCCTCAACACACCCCTAGACCCTTCCCTTAGACCCTTCCCCTAGACCCCGTCCCAAACACACCCCTAGACCCTTCCCTTAGACCCTGTCCCAACCAAACACCTAGACCCTTCCCCTTCCCCTAGACCCCGTCCCAACACACCCCTAGACCCTGTCCTAAACACACCCCTAGACCCTTCCCTTAGACCCCGTCCTAAACACACCCCTAGACCCTTCCCCTAGACCCTTCCCCTAGACCCCGTCCCAAATACACCCCTAGACCCTTCCCTTAGACCCTGTCCCAACCAAACACCTAGACCCTTCCCCTTCCCCTAGACCCCGTCCCAAACACACCCCTAGACCCTGTCCTAAACACACCCCTAGACCCTTCCCCTAGACCCTGTCCTAAACACACCCCTAGACCCTTCCCCTAGACCCTGTCCTAAACACACCCCTAGACCCTTCCCCTAGACCCTGTCCTAAACACACCTCTAGACCCTTCCCCTAGACCCTGTCCTAAACACACCCCTAGACCCTTCCCCTAGACCCTGTCCTAAACACACCCCTAGACCCTTCCCCTAGACCCTGTCCTAAACACACCCCTAGACCCTTCCCCTAGACCCTGTCCTAAACACACCCCTAGACCCCGTCCTAAACACACCCCTAGACCCTTCCCCTAGACCCTGTCCTAAACACACCCCTAGACCCGTTCTAAACACACCCCTAGACCCTTCCCCTAGACCCTGTCCTAAACACACCCCTAGACCCTTCCCTTAGACCCTGTCCCAACCAAACCCCTAGACCCTGTCCTAAACACACCCCTAGACCCTTCCCTCAGACCCCGTCCTAAACACACCCCTAGACCCTTCCCCTAGACCCTGTCCTAAACACACCCCTAGACCCTTCCCCTAGACCCCGTCCAAACACACCCCTAGACCCTTCCCTTAGACCCTGTCCCAACCAAACCCCTAGACCCCGTCCTAAACACACCACTAGACCCTTCCCTTAGACCCTTCCCTTAGACCCCGTCCTAAACACACCCCTAGACCCTTCCCCTAGACCCTGTCCCAAACACACCCCAATACCCTGCCCTTAGACCCTGTCCTAAACACACCCCTAGACCTTGTCCCAACCAAACCCCTAGACCCTTCCCCTAGACCCCGTCCCAAACACACCCCTAGACCCTGTCCCAAACACACCCCTAGACCCTTCCCTTAGACCCCGTCCTAAACACACCCCTATACCCTTCCCCTAGACCCTGTCCTAAACACACCCCTAGACCCTTCCCCTAGACCCTGTCCTAAACACACCCCTAGACCCTTCCCCCTGACCCTGTCCTAAACACACCCCCCTAGACCCTTCCCCTAGACCCTTCCCCTAGACCCTGTCCCAAACAACCCCTAGACCCTTCCCTTAGACCCTGTCCCAAACAACCCCTTGACCCTTCCCTAGACCCTTCCCCTAGACCCTGTCCCAAACAAACCTCTTCCCCTAGACCCCGTCCCAAACATACCTCTTCCCCTAGACCCCGTCCCAAACATACCTCTTCCCCTAGACCCCGTCCCAAACAAACCCCTAGACCCTTCCCCTAGACCCCATCCCAAACAAACCTCTTCCCCTAGACCCTTCCCTAGACCCCGTCCCAAACATACCTCTTCCCCTAGACCCCGTCCCAAACAAACCCCTAGACTCTTCCCCTAGACCCCATCCCAAACAAACCTCTTCCCCTAGACCCTTCCCCTAGACCCTTCCCCTAGAACCCGTCCCAAACATACCTCTTCCCCGAGACCCCATCCCAAACAAACCCCTAGACTCTTCCCCTAGACCCCATCCCAAACAAACCTCTTCTCCTAGACCCATCCCAAACAAACCTCTTCCCCTAGATCCCATCCCAAACAAACCCCTAGACCCCATCCCAAACAAACCTCTTCCCATAGACCCCATCCCAAACAAACCCCTAGACTCTTCCCCTAGACCCCATCCCAAACAAACCCCTAGACCCTTCCCCTAGACCCCATCCCAAACAAACCTCTTCTCCTAGACCCATCCCAAACAAACCTCTTCCCCTAGACCCCATCCCAAACAAACCCCTAGACCCTTCCCCTAGACCCCATCCCAAACAAACCTCTTCCCCTAGACCCCATCCCAAACAAACCCCTAGACCCTTCCCCTAGACCCCATCCCAAACAAACCTCTTCCCCTAGACTCTTCCCCTAGACCCCATCCCAAACAAACCTCTTCCCCTAGACCCTTCCCCTAGACCCTTCCCCTAGAACCCGTCCCAAACAAACCCCTTCGCCTAGATCCCGTCCCAAACATACCTCTTCCCCTAGACCCCGTCCCAAACATACCTCTTCCCCTAGACCCCGTCCCAAACATACCCCTAGACCCCGTCCCAAACAAACCCCTAGACTCTTCCCCTAGACCCCGTCCCAAACAAACCCCATCCTTCCCCTAGAATAGACTTAGTTCCAACACCTCTGCCTCTCTCTGATAGGCTGCCTGTTCTCCTCTGCCTCTCTCTGATAGGCTGCCTGTTCTCCTCTGCCTCTCTCTGATAGGCTGCTTGTACTCTATGACTCCTATACCAGAGATTTATATTGGGATGTGATATTATCTCCCTTCAAGACTCTGGCTCATACAGGCCTCTGACTCATACAGGCCTCTGACTCATACAGGCCTCTGACTCATACAGGCCTCTGACTCATACAGGCCTCTGACTCATACAGGCCTCTGACTCATACAGGACTCTGCTCTGCCAAGCTGTAGAATTGTTCAGTCCATACAGAGGATCTCATTCTAGTTGTGTTGTCCAGCTCTCTCTGGACATTAGTGTCAGTTACAGGGAAATTACTTGCCAGTCCTCGTCCAATGATGGGTAATTATCTGTTAGTCTACTTCCTTGTAGTGAATCACTGGCTGTGTTCCAAATACATAGAGCCCTGTGGCTCCCAGCCAAAAGTAAATAGGCAATAGGGTGTAATTTGGGTTGCAGACACTGTGTGTAGACTGATAAATGGTTGACAGACAATAGTAGATGGATAACTTCACTAGCCAGCAGTCTCTGCTGATTTACGGTTCACTTCATTATTACTGGCAGACACAGTGGTGTGGAGATTGAAACCAACCATGTCAGGACACTAATACCAGGCTACCTCAGCCCCCCCCAGGACACTAATACCAGACTACCTCAGCCCCCCAGGGCACTAATACCAGGCTACCTCAGCCCCCCCAGGACACTAATACCAGGCTACCTCAGCCCCCAGGGACACTAATACCAGGCTACCTCAGCCCCCCAGGACACTAATACCAGGCTACCTCAGCCCCCCAGGACACTAATACCAGGCTACCTCAGCCCCCCAGGACACTAATACCAGGCTACCTCAGCCCCCAGGACACTAATACCAGGCTACCTCAGCCCCCCAGGACACTAATACCAGGCTACCTCAGCCCCCAGGACACTAATACCAGGCTACCTCAGCCCCCCAGGACACTAATACCAGGCTACCTCAGCCCCCCACAGGACACTAATACCAGGCTACCTCAGCCCCCCAGGTCACTAATACCAGGCTACCTCAGCCCCCCCAGGACACTAATACCAGGCTACCTCAGCCCCCCAGGACACTAATACCAGGCTACCTCAGCCCCCCAGGACACTAATACCAGGCTACCTCAGCTCCCCCCAGGACACTAATACCAGGCTACCTCAGCTACCCCCCCCAGGACACTAATACCAGGCTACCTCAGCCCCCAGGACACTAATACCAGGCTACCTCAGCCCCCCCAGGACACTAATACCAGGCTACCTCAGCCCCCCCCAGGACACACTAATACCAGGCTACCTCAGCCCCCCAGGACACTAATACCAGGCTACCTCAGCCCCCCAGGACACTAATACCAGGCTACCTCAGCCCCCCAGGACACTCAGCCCCCAGGACACTAATACCAGGCTACCTCAGCTACCTCCCCCCAGGACACTAATACCAGGCTACCTCAGCCCCCCAGGACACTAATACCAGGCTACCTCAGCCCCCCCAGGACACTAATACCAGGCTACCTCAGCCCCCCCAGGACACTAATACCAGGCTACCTCAGCCCCCCAGGACACTAATACCAGGCTACCTCAGCCCCCCCAGGACACTAATACCAGGCTACCTCAGCCCCCCAGGACACTAATACCAGACAACCTCAGCCCCCCCAGGACACTAATACCAGGCTACCTCAGCCCCCCAGGACACTAATACCAGACTACCTCAGCCTCCCAGGACACTAATACCAGACAACCTCAGCCCCCCAGGACACTAATACCAGGCTACCTCAGCCCCCCAGGACACTAATACCAGGCTACCTCAGTCCCCCCAGGACACTAATACCAGGCTACCTCAGCCCCCCAGGACACTAATACCAGGCTACCTCAGCCCCCCAGGACACTAATACCAGGCTACCTCAGCCCCCCAGGACACTAATACCAGGCTACCTCAGCCCCCCCAGGACACTAATACCAGGCTACCTCAGCCCCCCAGGACACTAATACCAGGCTACCTCAGCTACCCCCCCCCAGGACACTAATACCAGGCTACCTCAGCCCCCCCAGGACACTAATACCAGGCTACCTCAGCCCCCCAGGACACTAATACCAGGCTACCTCAGCCCCCCAGGACACTAATACCAGGCTACCTCAGCCCCCCCAGGACACTAATACCAGGCTACCTCAGCCCCCCAGGACACTAATACCAGGCTACCTCAGCCCCCCAGGACACTAATACCAGGCTACCTCAGCCCCCCAGGACACTAATACCAGGCTACCTCAGCCCCCCAGGACACTAATACCAGGCTACCTCAGCCCCCCAGGACACTAATACCAGGCTACCTCAGCCCCCCAGGACACTAATACCAGGCTACCTCAGCCCCCCAGGACACTAATACCAGGCTACCTCAGCCCCCTAGGACACTAATACCAGGCTACCTCAGCCCCCCCCCAGGACACTAATACCAGGCTACCTCAGCCCCCCAGGACACTAATACCAGGCTACCTCAGCCCCCCAGGACACTAATACCAGGACTCAGCCCCCCAGGACACTACCAGCTACCTCCCCCCAGGACACTAATACCAGACTACCTCAGCCCCCCCAGGACACTAATACCAGGACAACCTCAGCCCCCCCAGGACACTAATACCAGGCTACCTCAGCCCCCCAGGACACTAATACCAGGCTACCTCAGCTACCTCCCCCCAGGACACTAATACCAGGCTACCTCAGCCCCCCCAGGACACTAATACCAGGCTACCTCAGCCCCCCCCCAGGACACTAATACCAGGCTACCTCAGCCCCCCAGGACACTAATACCAGGCTACCTCAGCCCCCCAGGACACTAATACCAGGCTACCTCAGCCCCCCAGGACACTAATACCAGGCTACCTCAGCCCCCCCCCAGGACACTAATACCAGGCTACCTCCCCCCCAGGACACTAATACCAGGCTACCTCAGCCCCCCAGGACACTAATACCAGGCTACCTCAGCCCCCCAGGACACTAATACCAGGCTACCTCAGCCCCCCAGGACACTAATACCAGGCTACCTCAGCCCCCAGGACACTAATACCAGGCTACCTCAGCCCCCCCAGGACACTAATACCAGGCTACCTCAGCCCCCCAGGACACTAATACCAGGCAGGACACTCAGCTACCTCAGCCCCCCCCCAGGACACTAATACCAGGCTACCTCAGCCCCCCAGGACACTAATACCAGGCTACCTCAGCCCCCCAGGACACTAATACCAGGCTACCTCAGCCCCCCAGGACACTAATACCAGGCTACCTCAGCCCCCCAGGACACTAATACCAGGCTACCTCAGCCCCCCAGGACACTAATACCAGCAGTCTACCTCAGCCCCCCAGGACACTCATGCCTTCATACCATCTGACTACCCTACAGTAACCCCTGCTCTTCAGACATCACAGACCCCAGAACTGTAACCACATCCTCTCAGGTAACAGTACAGTAACTCCAGCAGTCTGGTGGACTCAACAGGTGGTCAGAGTCTGGTGGTGGTGGTCAGTCTCTCCATCCCCAGACGGATGAACGTCTATCACTTCAAGTAAAGAAACAGGAGATCTGCAACTACAGCTACAGTAACAACATCCTCTCTGTCAGACTCAACAGACAGGTAACAGAACAGTAACCACATCCTCTCAGGTAACAGAACACATAACCACATCCTCTCAGGTAACAGAACTACAGTAACCACATCCTCTCTGTCGGACTCAACAGACAGGTAACAGAACTACAGTAACCACATCCTCTCAACAGACAGGTAACAGAACTACAGTAACCACATCCTCTCAGGTAACAGAACTACAGTAACCACATCCTCTCAGGTAACAGAACTACAGTAACCACATCCTCTCAGGTAACAGAACTACAGTAACCACATCCTCTCTGTCGGACTCAACAGACAGGTAACAGAACTACAGTAACCACATCCTCTCAGGTAACAGAACTACAGTAACCACATCCTCTCTGTCGGACTCAACAGACAGGTAACAGAACTACAGTAACCACATCCTCTCTGTCGGACTCAACAGACAGGTAACAGAACTACAGTAACCACATCCTCTCAGGTAACAGAACTACAGTAACCACATCCTCTCTGTCAGACTCAACAGACAGGTAACAGAACTACAGTAACCACATCCTCTCAGGTAACAGAACTACAGTAACCACATCCTCTCTGTCAGACTCAACAGACAGGTAACAGAACTACAGTAACCACATCCTCTCTGTCGGACTCAACAGACAGGTAACAGAACTACAGTAACCACATCCTCTCAGGTAACAGAACTACAGTAACCACATCCTCTCTGTCGGACTCAACAGACAGGTAACAGAACTACAGTAACCACATCCTCTCTGTCAGACTCAACAGACAGGTAACAGAACTACAGTAACCACATCCTCTCAGGTAACAGAACTACAGTAACCACATCCTCTCTGTCGGACTCAACAGACAGGTAACAGAACTACAGTAACCACATCCTCTCTGTCGGACTCAACAACAGTAACATAACTACAGTAACCACAACTGTCAGACTCAACAGACAGGTAACAGAACTACAGTAACCACATCCTCTCAGGTAACAGAACTACAGTAACCACATCCTCTCTGTCGGACTCAACAGACAGGTAACAGAACTACAGTAACCACATCCTCTCAGGTAACAGAACTACAGTAACCACATCCTCTCTGTCAGACTCAACAGACAGGTAACAGAACTACAGTAACCACATCTCTGTCAGACTCAACAGACAGGTAACAGAACTACAGTAACCACATCCTCTCAGGTAACAGAACTACAGTAACCACATCCTCTCTGTCAGACTCAACAGACAGGTAACAGAACTACAGTAACCACATCCTCTCAGGTAACAGAACTACAGTAACCACATCCTCTCTGTCGGACTCAACAGACAGGTAACAGAACTACAGTAACCACATCCTCTCAGGTAACAGAACTACAGTAACCACATCCTCTCTGTCGGACTCAACAGACAGGTAACAGAACTACAGTAACCACATCCTCTCTGTCGGACTCAACAGACAGGTAACAGAACTACAGTAACCACATCCTCTCTGTCGGACTCAACAGACAGGTAACAGAACTACAGTAACCACATCCTCTCTGTCGGACTCAACAGACAGGTAACAGAACTACAGTAACCACATCTCTCAGGTAACAGAACTACAGTAACCACATCCTCTCTGTCAGACTCAACAGACAGGTAACAGAACTACAGTAACACACATCCTCTCAGTAAACACATCCTCTCTGTCGGACTCAACAGACAGGTAACAGAACTACAGTAACCACATCCTCTCTGTCGGACTCAACAGACAGGTAACAGAACTACAGTAAACACATCCTCTCTGTCGGACTCAACAGACAGGTAACAGAACTACAGTAACCACATCCTCTCAGGTAACAGAACTACAGTAACCACATCCTCTCTGTCAGACTCTACAGACAGGTAACAGAACTACAGTAACCACATCCTCTCTGTCGGACTCAACAGACAGGTAACAGAACTACAGTAACCACATCCTCTCTGTCGGACTCAACAGACAGGTAACAGAAACAGTAACCACATCCTCTCAGGTAACAGAACTACAGTAACCACATCCTCTCAGGTAACAGAACTACAGTAACCACATCCTCTCAGGTAACAGAACTACAGTAACCACATCCTCTCTGTCAGACTCGACAGGTAACAGAACTACAGTAACAACAACAGAGACATACATATAGAGACCACGTGGAGCAGCTATTGATTTTGAACACTTTTTGTTAGGACATGTTGACATAGGATAACCTGCCAGGAAATGATCAGCGCAATTCACATACTAACAGTCACCTCTCTCTCTCTCTCCCCCCCCCCCTCTCTCTCTCTCTCTCTCTCCCCCCCTCCTCTCTCTCTCTCTCTCTCCCCCCCCTCTCTCTCTGTCTCTCCCCCTCTCTCCCCCTCCCCCCCTCTCTCTCTCTCTCTCTCTCCCCCCCCTCTCTCTCTCTCTCTCTCTCTCTCCCCCTCTCTCTCTCTGTCTCTCCCCCCTCTCCTCCCTCCCTCCCTCCCCTCCCTCCCTCCCTCCCTCCCCTCTCCCCCCCTCTCTCTCTCTCTCTCTCTCTCTCTCTCCCCCCCTCTCTCTCTCCCCCCCTCTCTCTCTCGCTCTCATTCTCTCCCCCCTCTCTCTGTCTCTCCCTCCCTCCCTCCCTCCCTCCCCCCCTCTCCCCCTCTCTCCCCCCCTCTCTCTCTCTCTCCCCCCCCCTCTTCTCCCCCCCCCTTCCCCCCCTCCCTCCCTCCCCCCTGTAGAGGCTGGTGGTGTGTCTGGAGGAGTCAGTGTACATCCACAACATCAAAGACATGAAGCTGCTGAGGACCCTTCTCAACACGCCCTCCAACCCCTCAGGTAAACACAGTGTGCAGAACAGTGGTTCCTCAGCCAGTGCTGCTCTGTGGGTTTCTGATGGGGACAAGCAGAAGCTGTCTTTCTGTGGACTGAAATGAACATGGTTGTTGTGTTCAGGTCTGTGTGCTCTGTCCATCAACCATTCCAACTCGTACCTGGCCTACCCAGGCAGCTCCACCATCGGAGAGATCATAGTTTACGATGCCAACAACCTGGTAAGGCCTACTACTACTATACTACTGTTGTACTACTGTACCACTGTACTACTACTACTGTACTGCTATACTACTGTACTACCATACTACTGTACTACTATACTACTGTACTACTACTGTACTACTATACTACTACTACTACTCTACTACTACTACTACTACTACTATACTACCATACTACTGTACTACTATATACTACTGTACTACTACTGTACTACCATACTACTGTACTACTATACTACTGTGCTACTATACTACTGTACTACTACTATACCACTGTATTACTACTATACTACTGTACTACTACTATACTACTGTACTACTACTATACTACTGTACTACTACTATACTACTGTACTACTACTATACTACTGTACTACTACGTATACTACTATTACTACTATACCACTGTATTACTACTATACTACTGTACTACTACTATACTACTCTACTACTACTACTACTACTACTATACTGCTACTATACTACTACTACTACTATACTACTGTATTACTACTATACTACTGTACTACTACTATACTACTGTATTACTATTATACTACTACTACTACTATACCACTGTACTACTACTATACTACTGTACTACTACTATACTACTGTATTACTACTATACTGCTCTATTACTACTACTACTACTGCTACTACTATACTACTACTGTATTACTACTATACTGGATACTAGCTCTGCCAAATGACTTAAATGTAAAATATGTAAATGTAATACTACTGTATTACTACTGTGCTACTACTGTACTACTATACTACTGTACTACTATACTACTGTACTACTGTACTACTACTATACTACTGTATTACTACTATACTACTGTATTACTACTATACTACTCTACTGCTACCATACTACTGTACCACTGCCATACTACTGTACTTGCTGCTATACTACTGTACTGCTACTACTATGCTACTATGTTACTACTATACTACTGTACTACTACTATACACTACATTTGCTTTAAGTCATTTACTACTACTTATGCTGCAAATTGTACTCACTTCTATACTACTGTGCTACTACTATACTACTGTACTACTACTAGGCACTGAACTATACTACTATAGGCTTACTACTACTGCACTGCTGCTCACTACTACTGCTACTACTACTACTTACTACTGTACTAATACTATACTACTACTACTGCTGATACTACTGCTGCTACTCACAGCTCCTACAAGCATCTGGTCTGCTACTACAGTACTGGAACTTGGGAAGAGTTGAACACCACTCTACTGCTACTGCTACTCTACTGCTACTGCTACTACTTTACTGCTACTATACTACTCTACTGCTACTATACTACTGTACAACTACTGCCTGGACTAATGTACTGCTACTATACTACTGTACAACTACTATACTACTCTACTGCTACTATACTACTGTACTACTACACTACTGTACAACTGCTATACTACTCTACTCCTACTGTACAGCTACTACTCTACTGCTACTGTACTACTACTATACTACTATACTACTGTACAACTACAGCTACTGTACTGCTACTATACTACTGTACTACTGCTGTACTACTTTAATACTACTGTAGAACTACTATACTACTATACTACTATACAACTACTATACTACTGTACTACTGTACTGCTACTATACTCTGCTACACTACAACTACTATACTACTGTACCACTGCTACTACTACTATACTGCTGTACTGCCACTATACTACTATACTACTCTACTGCTACTGTGCCACTGTACTACTACTATACTACTGTACTACTACTGTACTACTATACTACTGTGCAACTACTGTACTATACTGCTGCTGTACTACCACTAT
Source organism: Oncorhynchus masou masou (assembly GCF_036934945.1). Lineage (NCBI taxonomy): Eukaryota > Metazoa > Chordata > Actinopteri > Salmoniformes > Salmonidae > Oncorhynchus > Oncorhynchus masou. Next base: position 106,509 of record NW_027006896.1, read on the forward strand.
ACTACTATACTGCTACTGTACTACTATGCTACTGTACTACTGTACTACTACTGCTGCTGTACTACTACTGTACTACTATACTACTGTACAACTACTATACTGCTGTACTACTGTGCTGCTACTATACTACTGTACTACTACTGCACTACTGTACTACTACTATACAACTACTGTACTACTGCTACTGTACTACTGTACTACTACTACTGTACTGTTACTATACTACTATACTACTGTACTACTATGGCACATCTACCATACTACTGTACTTCTCCTTTACTACCACTATACTACTGCTTTCTCTGCTACTATACTACTGCACTGCTACTGTATTACTACTATACTACTGCACTGCTACTATACTACAAAACAACTGTACCACTACTGTAACACTGTACTACTACTATTATACTGTACTACTACTGTACTACTCTACTACTGCACTACTATATTACTGTACTCTATTATCTCTCTACTCTCTATCCTCTCTACTGTACTACTACTATACTACTGTACTACTACTGTATGTCTCTGCTACTGTACGATTCTCTCTATACTACTGTACAACTACTATACTACTGTACTACTGTACTGCTACTATACTACACTACTCTCTACAACTACTATGCTAATGTACTACTACTGTTTTACTGACTCTACTACTGCACTACTACCATACTACTGTACTACCACTATACTACTATACTACTCTACTGCTACTGTACCACTGTACTACTACTGTACTCCTCTACTACTACTGTACTACTACTATACTACTGTACTACTACAAAACGAATGTACTACTGTACTACTGTACTACTACTGTACTACTGTACTACTACTGTACTACTATACTACTACTGTACTACTACAAAAGCGAATGTACTACTGTACTACTCTCATTCTACTACAAAGCTACTACTATACTACGACTGTACTACTGTACTACTACAAAACAAATGTACTACTGTACTACTGTACTACTACTCTACTACTGTACTACTACTGTACTACTACAAAGCTACTACTGTACTACTGTACTACTATACTACTACTGTACTACTACAAACGAATGTACTACTGTACTACTGTACTACTACAAAGCTACTGTACTACTATACTACTACTGTACTACTGTACTACTACAAAACGAATGTACTACTGTACTACTACTGTACTACAATACTACTGTACTACTGTACTACTATACTGTACTACTACTGTACTGTTATTATACTGTGCTCTATAGCTTGGTTGTCAGTACTACTATTGTACTGCTATTATACTGTGCTCTCTGCTACATTGAAGTGATGTTTGAAGTGATGTACAGACATTGCAGTCAGGTTGTTATATGGCAGTAGCACCATGTTTCTGTTTTATGACTCAGTGGTATAATTGTGTTGCAGTCCCATGTAAAGCAGTCAATCATTCTCTCTCTCTCTCTCATCCTCTCTCATTCTCTATCTTTCTTTCTCTCTCTCTCATCTCATTCTCTCTCTCTCTCTCTTCTCTCTCTCTCATTCTCTCATTCTCTCTCTCTCTCTCTCTCTCTCTCATCCTCTCTCATTCTCTATCTTTCTCTTCTCTCTCTCATTCTCCTCTCTCTCTCTCTCATTCTCTCTCTCTCTCTCTCTCTCTCTCTCTCTCTCTCTCTCTCTCTCTCTCTCTCTCTCTCTCAGAGCACTGTCACAATGATCCCGGCCCATGACAGTCCCCTGGCTGCTCTCTCCTTTAACTCGTCAGGCACCAAGCTGGCCAGCGCTTCGGAGAGGGTAAGCACTACCAGGACAGCTGCCCCTAGTGACCGGAGGCCAGCGCCTCGGAGAGGGTAAGCACTACCAGGACAGCTGCCCCTAGTGACGGGAGGCCAGCTGCCCCTAGTGACCGGAGGCCAGCGCCTCGGGGTAAGCACTACCAGGACAGCTGCCCCTGCCCCTAGTGACGGGAGGCCAGCGCCTCGGAGAGGGTAAGCACTACCAGGACAGCTGCCCCTAGTGACGGGAGGCCAGCGCCTCGGAGAGGGTAAGCACTACCAGGACAGCTGCCCCTAGTGACGGGAGGCCAGCGCCTCGGAGAGGGTAAGCACTACCAGGACAGCTGCCCCTAGTGACGGGAGGCCAGCGCCTCGGAGAGGGTAAGCACTACCAGGACAGCTGCCCCTAGTGACGGGAGGCCAGCGCCTCGGAGAGGGTAAGCACTACCAGGACAGCTGCCCCTAGTGACGGGAGGACGGGAGGCCAGCGCCTCGGAGAGCCAGGCCTAAGCACTACCAGGACAGCTGCCCCCAGGACAGCTACCAGGACCCTAGTGCACTACCAGGACACGGGAGGCCAGCGCCTCGGAGAGGCCAGCGCCTAAGCACTACCAGGACAGCTGCCCCTAGTGAGCGCCCGGGAGGCCAGCGTAGTGCGTTTTTTGACAACATACCTGGATATTGCAGTTAGGCCCTGGCCATGTCCAAAACATTCAGTACGTGACTAGTAGTAGATGTACTCTGCTGCAGCACACAGTGTATTATAAGCCCAGGTGGGCGGGGCATCCTGAAGAGGCATGACACCATAATAATAAAATCTAGATAACTACAGTGGAGCTGGACAGTCCTGACTGTGAGGGACTCTCTTCCTCCCTCTAGTTAGACAGTCCTGACTGTGAGGGACTCTCTTCCTCCCTCTAGTTAGACAGTCCTGACTCTAGGGACTCTGATTTCTCCCTCCAGTTAGACAGTCCTGACTGTGAGGGACTCTCTTCCTCCCTCTAGTTAGACAGTCCTGACTGTGAGGGACTCTCTTCCTCCCTCTAGTTAGACAGTCCTGACTGTGAGAGACTCTCTTCCTCCCTCTAGTTAGACAGTCCTGACTGTGAGGGACTCTCTTCCTCCCTCTAGTTAGACAGTCCTGACTGTGAGGGACTCTCTTCCTCCCTCTAGTTAGACAGTCCTGACTGTGAGGGACTCTCTTCCTCCCTCTAGTTAGACAGTCCTGACTGTTAGTCCCTCACAGTCAGGACTGTCTGACTCTCTTTCTTACTCCCTTCTTCATATCCCCTTCTTCATATCCCTCTCTCACTCTCTCCTTTCTGTTCTCTCTCCCTCACTCCCCCCTCTCTCCCTCCAGGGTACTGTAATCCGTGTGTTCTCCATCCCAGAGGGACAGCGTCTGTTTGAGTTCCGCAGAGGGATGAAGAGGTCAGAGTTCACACAATAGAACATAAACTGTATAAACTCACTTTACTACACAACATAGTCTACATCTAGTGTAATGAACAGGACTAACAGAACACATTAAACACACCTACTGAACAGGACTAACAGAACACATTAAACACACCTAATGAACTGGACTAACAGAACATATTAAACACACCTACTGAACAGGACTAACAGAACACATTAAACACACCTACTGAACAGGACTAACAGAACACATTAAACACACCTACTGAACAGGACTGAACAGGAAACACACCTACTGAACAGGACTAACAGAACACATTAAACACACCTACTGAACAGGACTAACAGAACACATTAAACACACCTACTGAACAGGACTAAAAACTACTGAACAGGACACAGGACTAACAGAACACCTAATGAACTAACAGAACACATTAAACACACCTACTGAACAGGACTAACAGAACACATTAAACACACCTACTGAACAGGACTAAACACACCTAATGAACAGGACTAACAGAACACATTAAACACCCTACTGAACAGGACTAATCACACCTACTGAACAGGACTAACAGAACACATTGCTGGACAGGACTAAACACACCTACTGAACAGGACTAACAGAACACATTAAACACACCTACTGAACTGGTAAACACACCTACTGAACAGGAATAACCTGAACACATTAAACAACCTACTGAACAGGACTCACATAAACACACCTACTGAACAGGACTGACCTAATGAACAGGACTAACAGAACACATTAAACACACCTACTGAACAGGACTAACACACACATTAAACCCAGCCTACTGAACAGGACTAACAGAACACATTAAACACACTAATGAACAGGACTAACTGAACAGGACTAACAGAACACATTAAACCACCTACTGAACAGGACTAAACACACCAACTGAACAGGACTAACATTTATTAAACACACCTACTGAACAGGGTAAACACACCTAATGAACAAGTGAACAGGACAACGTAAAACCCACTAGAATAATCCAGTGATTTGCTGATCTCATGCTGGTACCAGACGGCTGCACATATCCTTGTCAAGGTTCTCTGGTCCCAGCAATTGACCTGGTTCGGGTTTCCGACCGTGATTGGGAGTCCCATGAACAGGCGTCGTTATTGGCCCAGCGTTGTCCGGGTTTGGCCTGGGGTAGGTCGTTATTGGCCCAGCGTTGTCCGGGTTTGGCCTGGGGTAGGTCGTTATTGGCCCAGCGTTGTCCGGGTTTGGCCTGGGGTAGGTCGTTATTGGCTCAGCGTTGTCCGGGTTTGGCCTGGGGTAGGTCGTTATTATGGCCCAGCGTTGTGCGGGTTTGGCCTGGGGTAGGTCGTTATTGGCCCAGCATTGGCCCCTGGGGTAGGTCGTTAAACACGTTGTCCTGGCGTTGGTTGACCGGGGTAGGTCGTTGGCCCAGCGTTGTCCGGGTTTGGCCTGGGGTAGGTCGTTATTGGCTCAGCGTTGTCCGGGTTTGGCCTGGGGTAGGTCGTTATTGGCTCAGCGTTGTCCGGGTTTGGCCTGGGGTAGGTCGTTATTGGCCCAACATTGTCCGAGTTTGGCCTGGGGTAGGTCGTTATTGGCCCAGAGTTGTGCGGGTTATAATGTGGACTGGGCAGGGATATTTAACCCCCAAATATGGTCAGGGCAGGGATATTTCACCCCCAAATATGGTCAGGGCAGGGATATTTCACCCCCAAAGATGGTTTGGGCAGGGATATGTAACCTCCAATCTTGATAAGAAATGACCATACTTTTTAAGACAAGTTGTAATTAATGTTTTACATAAATTGGAAATGAAAAATGTGTTAGAGCGAGCTAAAACATGAGTTGTCCATTTATAAAATACGTAGGGTAAATTGCCACAGTAGATTTTGCTGATTTTTTGTCAAATAGTTAAATCTACTCTTGATCAGCTGTAAAAGCAGGTTTCATTTACACTGATGATAACACCCACCTGAGGGTGAAAATATCTTCAAAGATGTTGACCTCAAACAGCACTATAATTAACACTGACAACACTGATAACACTACCCATAGATGTAACCTCCAGATTGGGGAGACAGGCATGGGTGTGTATATGTCTGGAATGTAGAGTAGTAGACTCTCATTATGACATCATTAGAACACACTGAAGACAGGTTTATAATGACACATCTCTCATTATGACATCATTAGAACCGACTGAAGACAGGTTTATAATGACACATCTCTCATTATGACATCATTAGAACATTAGAACAGACTGAAGACAGGTTTATAATGACACATCTCTGAAGACAGGTTTATAATATGACATCATTAGAACAGACTGAAGACAGGTTTATAATATTATGACACATCTCTCATTATGACATCATTAGAACAGACTGAAGACAGGTTTATAATGACACATCTCTCATTATGAATGAAGACAGGTTTATTATGACATCATTAGACATCATTAGAACAGACTGAAGACAGGTTTATAATGACACATCTCTCATTATGACATCATTAGAACAGACTGAAGACAGGTTTATAATGACATTATGACATCTCTTTATGACATCATTATGACACAGACTGAAGACAGGTTTATAATGACACATCTCTCATTATGACATCATTAGAACAGACTGAAGACAGGTTTATAATGACACATCTCTCATTATGACATCATTAGAACAGACTGAAGACAGGTTTATAATGACACATCTCTCATTATGACATCATTAGAACAGACTGAAGACAGGTTTATAATGACACATCTCTCATTATGACATCATTAGAACAGACTGAAGACAGGTTTATAATGACACATCTCTCATTATGACATCATTAAAACAGACTGAAGACAGGTTTATAATGACACATCTCTCATTATGACATCATTAGAACACACTGAAGACAGGTTTATAATGACACATCTCTCATTATGACAGACTGAAGACAGGTTTATAATGACACATCTCTCATTATGACATCATTAGAACAGACTGAAGACAGGTTTATAATGACACATCTCTCATTATGACATCATTAGAACAGACTGAAGACAGGTTTATAATGACACATCTCTCATTATGACATCATTAGAACAGACTGAAGACAGGTTTATAATGACACATCTCTCATTATGACATCATTAGAACACACTGAAGACAGGTTTATAATGACACATCTCTCATTATGACATCATTAGAACAGACTGAAGACAGGTTTATAATGACACATCTCTCATTATGACATCATTAGAACACACTGAAGACAGGTTTATAATGACACATCTCTCATTATGACATCATTAGAACAGACTGAAGACAGGTTTATAATGACACATCTCTCATTATGACATCATTAGAACAGACTGAAGACAGGTTTATAATGACACATCTCTCATTATGACATCATTAGAACAGACTGAAGACAGGTTTATAATGACACATCTCTCATTATGACATCATTAGAACAGACTGAAGACAGGTTTATAATGACACATCTCTCATTATGACATCATTAGAACAGACTGAAGACAGGTTTATAATGACACATCTCTCATTATGACATCATTAGAACAGACTGAAGACAGGTTTATAATGACACATCTCTCATTATGACATCATTAGAACAGACTGAAGACAGGTTTATAATGACACATCTCTCATTATGACATCATTAGAACAGACTGAAGACAGGTTTATAATGACACATCTCTCATTATGACATCATTAGAACAGACTGAAGACAGGTTTATAATGACACATCTCTCATTATGACATCATTAGAACAGACTGAAGACAGGTTTATAATGACACATCTCATTATCATCATTAGAACAGACTGAAGACAGGTTTATAATGACACATCTCTCATTATGACATCATTAGAACAGACTGAAGACAGGTTTATAATGACACATCTCTCATTATGACATCATTAGAACAGACTGAAGACAGGTTTATAATGACACATCTCTCATTATGACATCATTAGAACAGACTGAAGACAGGTTTATAATGACACATCTCTCATTATGACATCATTAGAACAGACTGAAGACAGGTTTATAATGACACATCTCTCATTATGACATCATTAGAACAGACACAGGTTTATAATGACACATCTGAAGACAGGTTTATAATGTCCTTCATTATGACATCTAGAACAGACTGAAGACATTATGACATCATTATGACATCATTATGACAGACTGAAGACAGGTTTATAATGACACATCTCTCATTATGACATCATTAGAACAGACTGAAGACAGGTTTATAATGACACATCTCTCATTATGACATCATTATGACAGACTGAAGACAGGTTTATAATGACACATCTCTCATTATGACAGTGTGTGATAGAACAGTCAAAGCAAAGGAATGGCCAGCGGAAATGTTTCAAATGCTTCTTTCATAGCTAGATAATGTAATTTGTGTAATTAAGTTCTTACTAACAGTATGACTGTTGAAGAAACTTCTAATAACTTCCTGTGTGTGTGTGTGTGTGTGTTTGTATGTGTGTGTGTGTGTCTCTGCAGGTACGTCAATATCAGTTCCCTGTCCTTCAGTCCTGACGCCCAGTTCCTCTGTGCCTCCAGCAACACTGAGACCGTACACATCTTCAAACTGGAACAGCACGGACCCAGGTACACACACACACACACACACACACACACACACACACACACACATAGAAGGAGTCACCTCCAACCCGGCAAGCCTACATACAGTGGGGCAAAAAAGTATTTAGTCAGCCACCAATTGTGCAAGTTCTCCCATTTAAAAAGATGAGATGCCTGTCATTTTCATCATAGGTACACTTCAACTATGACAGACAAAATGAGAAAAAAATCCAGAAAATAACATTGCAGGTTTTTTTAATGAATGTATTTGCTAATTTTGGTGGAAAATAAGTATTTGGTCAATAACAAAAGTTTATCTAAATACTTTGTTATATACCCTTTGTTGGCAATGACAGAGGTCAAACGTTTTCTGCAAGTCTTCACAAGGTTTTCATACACTGTTGCTAGTATTTTGGCCCATTCCTCCATGCAGATCTCCTCTAGTGCAGTGATGTTTTGGGGCTGTTGCTGGGCAACACAGACTTTCAACTCCCTCCAAAGATTTTCTATGGGGTTGAGATCTGGAGACTGGCTAGGCCACTCCAGGACCTTGAAATGCTTCTTACGAAGCCACTCCTTCATTGCCCGGGCGGTGTGTTTGGGATCATTGTCATGCTGAAAGACCCAGCCACGTTTCATCTTCAATGCCCTTGCTGATAGGAGGTTTTCACTCAAAATCTCACGATACATGGCCCCATGCATTGGACTAGTAACTGAAAGGTTGCAAGTTCAAATCCCCGAGCTGACAAGGTACAAAATCTGTCGTTCTGCCCCTGAACAGGCAGTTAACCCACTGTTTTTTGATTTTGATTTTTTGTTCCTAGGCCGTCATTGAAAATAAAAATTTGTTCTTAACTGACTTGCCTAGTAAAATAAAGGTAAATTTAAAATTTAAATTCATTCTTTCCTTTATACGGATCAGTCGTCCTGGTCCCTTTGCAGAAAAACAGCCCCAAAGCATGATGTTTCCACCCCCATGCTTCACAGTAGGTATGGTGTTCTTTGGATGTAACTCAGCATTCTTTGTCCTCCAAACACGACGAGTTGAGTTTTTACCAAAAAGTTATATTTTGGTTTCATCTGACCATATGACATTCTCCCAACCTTCTTCTGGATCATCCAAATGCTCTCTAGCAAACTTCAGACGGGCCTGGACTTGTACTGGCTTAAGCAGGGGACACATCTGGCACTGCAGGATTTGAGTCCCTGGCGGCGTAGTGTGTTACTGATGGTAGGCTTTGTTACTTTGGTCCCAGCTCTCTGCTGGTCATTCACTAGGTCCCCCCGTGTGGTTCTGGGATTTTTGCTCACTGTTCTTGTGATAATTTTGACCCCACGGGGTGAGATCTTGCGTGGATCCCCAGATCGAGGGAGATTATCAGTGGTCTTGTATGTCTTCCATTTCCTAATAATTGCTCCCACAGTTGATTTATTCAAACGAAGCTGCTTACCTCCTGCAGATTCAGTCTTCCCAGCCTGGTGCAGGTCTACAATTTTGTTTCTGGTGTCCTTTGACAGCTCTTTGGTCTTGGCCATAGTGGAGTTTGGAGTGTGACTGTTTGAGGTTGTGGACAGGTGTCTTTTATACTGATAACAAGTTCAAACAGGTGCCATTAATACAGGCAACGAGTGGAGGACAGAGGAGCCTCTTAAAGAAGTTACAGGTCTGTGAGAGCCAGAAATCTTGCTTGTTTGTAGGTGACAAAATACTTATTTTCCACCATAATTTGCAAATAAATTCATTAAAAATCCTACAATGTGATTTTCTGGATTTTTCTCCTTTTGTCTGTTATAGTTGAAGTGTACCTATGATGAAAATTTACAGACCTCTCTCATCTTTTTAAGTGGGAGAACTTGCACAATTGGTGGCTGACTAAATACGTTTTTGCCCCACAGTACATCTCTCTCTATCCCCCCTCTCTCTATCCCCCCTCTCTCTATCCCCCCTCTCTCACCCACTCTTTCTCTCTAACCCTGTCTCTCTCTGTGCATCTCCCTGTCTCTCTAACCCTGTATCTCCCTGTCTCTCCCTGTGTCTCTAACCCTGTCTCTCTAACCCTGTCTCTCTAACCCTGTCTCTAACCCTGTCTCCCTAACCCTGTCTCTCCCTGTCTCTCTCTGTGCATCTCCCTGTCTCTCTAACCCTGTATCTCCCCGTCTCTAACCCTGTCTCTCCCTGTCTCTCTAACCCTGTATCTCCCCATCTCTAACCCTGTCTCTCCCTGTGTCTCTAACCCTGTCTCCCTAACCCTGTCTCCCTAACCCTGTCTCCCTAACCCTGTCTCTCCCTGTCTCTCTAACCCTGTATCTCCCCGTCTCTAACCCTGTCTCTCTCTGTGTCTCTAACCCTGTCTCCCTAACCCTGTCTCCCTAACCCTGTCTCCCTAACCCTGTCTCCCTAACTCTGTCTCTCTAACCCTGTCTCTCCCTGTCTCTCTAACCCTGTATCTCCCCGTCTCTAACCCTGTCTCTCTCTGTGTATCTCCCTGTCTCTCTCTGTGTATCTCCCTGTCTCTCCCTGTGTATCTTACTGTCTCTCTAACCCTGTCTCTCCCTGTGTATCTCCGGCTCTCCCTGTGTATCTCCCTGTCTCTCTCTGTGTATCTCCCTATCTCTCTAACCCTGTATCTCCCTGTCTCTCTAAACCTGTATCTCCCTGTCTCTCTCTGTGTATCTCCCTGTCTCTCTAACCCTGTCTCTCTCTGTGTCTCTCTCTGTATCTCCCTGTGTATCTCCCTGTCTCTCTAACCCTGTATCTCCCTGTGTATCTCCCTGTCTCTCTCTGTGTATCTCCCTGTCTCTCCCTGTCTCTCTCTGTGTCTCTCCCTGTCTCTCTCTGTGTCTCTCCCTGTCTCTCTCTGTGTCTCTCCCTGTCTCTCTCTGTGTCTCTCCCTGTCTCTCTCTGTGTATCTCCCTGTCTCTCTCTGTGTCTCTCCCTGTCTCTCTCTGTGTCTCTCCCTGTCTCTCTCTGTGTCTCTCCCTGTCTCTCTCTGTGTCTCTCTGTGTCTCTCCCTGTCTCTCTCTGTGTCTCTCCCGGTCTCTCTCTGTGTAGTGGAGAGGAGGAGTGTCCTACCTGGGGATCCTACGTAGGGAAGATGTTCTCTGCAGCCAGCAGCTACCTCCCAGCCCAGGTGTCTTGTCTTATTGGCCTTTTCTGTCTTGTTCCCTGCATGTTTATATATTACGCTTCTTCTAATTCAATACTATTTGTTTACTTGCTGTACTGAGAGGAGATCTTGTAAGTAGCCTGTACATTGTACTGTATACACTAGGCTGTATCCTATCATGGGGCGGCAGGGTAGCCTAGTGGTTAGAGCGTTGGACTAGTAACCGAAAGGTTGCAAGTTCAAACCCCCGAGCTGACAAGGTACAAATCTGTCGTTCTGCCCCTGAACAGGCAGTTAACCCACTGTTCCTAGGCCGTCATTGAAAATAAGAATTTGTTCTTAACTGACTTGCCTAGTTAAATAAAGGTTAAAAACAATAAAAAAATTAATACAAAATATGACTGTAAACTTTGATTGCAGGTGTCTGGAGTGATGAGTCAGGAAAGAGCCTTCGCCACTGTACGCCTCCTAGTGGCCGGGCAGAGGAATGTCTGTACCCTCTCCACGTGAGTTTCCCTGTCTGTGTATTTTTGTGTTTAGGGATTGTGGGTGTATGGTGTGTGTGTGTGTGTGTGTGGTACTGTATAGGGAGTTGGTGTGTTTTTTTTGTCTCAGTAGGTTTTGGTCTTCTATTTGTTATACACAGTAGTAGACAGTAGTACACAGTAGTAGACAGTAGTACACAGTAGTAGACAGTAGTAGACAGTAGTACACAGTAGTAGACAGTAGTACACAGTAGTAGACAGTAGTAGACAGTAGTAGACAGTAGTACACAGTAGTACACAGTAGTAGACAGTAGTAGACAGTAGTACACAGTAGTAGACAGTAGTACACAGTAGTAGACAGTAGTACACAGTAGTAGACAGTAGTAGACAGTAGTAGACAGTAGTAGACAGTAGTAGACAGTAGTAGACAGTAGTACACAGTAGTAGACAGTAGTACACAGTAGTAGACAGTAGTAGACAGTAGTAGACAGTAGTAGACAGTAGTAGACAGTAGTACACAGTAGTAGACAGTAGTAGACAGTAGTAGACAGTAGTACACAGTAGTACACAGTAGTAGACAGTAGTACACAGTAGTAGACAGTAGTACACAGTAGTAGACAGTAGTACACAGTAGTAGACAGTAGTAGACAGTAGTAGACAGTAGTAGACAGTAGTACACAGTAGTAGACAGTAGTACACAGTAGTAGACAGTAGTAGACAGTAGTAGACAGTAGTACACAGTAGTAGACAGTAGTAGACAGTAGTAGACAGTAGTAGACAGTAGTAGACAGTAGTAGACAGTAGTAGACAGTAGTAGACAGTAGACAGTACAGTAGTAGACAGTAGTAGACAGTAGTACACAGTAGTAGACAGTAGTAGACAGTAGTAGACAGTAGTAGACAGTAGTACACAGTAGTAGACAGTAGTAGACAGTAGTAGACAGTAGTACACAGTAGTACACAGTAGTACACAGTAGTAGACAGTAATACACAGTAGTAGACAGTAATACACAGTAGTAGACAGTAGTAGACAGTAGTAGACAGTAGTAGACAGTAGTAGACAATAGTAGACAATAGTAGTCAGTAGTACACAGTAGTAGACAGTAGTACACAGTAATACACAGTAATACACAGTAATACACCGTAATACACCGTAATACACAGTAGTACACAGTAATACACAGTAGTAGACAGTAGTAGACTGATATACACAGTTTAAAAGACTATATCGTAGATCATCCTGACCTGATCCTAGAGTGATGGCCATAAATGAAAGTGCTGTATGTCCTGTTCCACTGGGTGTGAGGGTGTCATGGCTGGCTGGGTCCCTGTGTCTGTCTGTCAGGATCCAGAAGCTTCCTCGTCTGCTGGTGGCCTCCTCCGACGGACAGCTGTTCATCTATAACATCGACCCTCAGGATGGAGGAGAGTGCGTCCTGGCTCAGAAACACAGGTGAGAGGTCATCTCAGGTCAGAGGTCAATCGAGGTCAGAAGCCTTTACAGCTGCTTTGCTAATCAAACAAACTGCTGAAAGTGACATCTGGAAAACCGTATTTATGATGTCATCTGGAACTTATTCAATACCAGACCTAGTATTTATGACGTCATCTGGAACTTATTCAATACCAGACCTAGTATTTATGATGTCATCTGGAACTTATTCAATACCAGACCTAGTATTTATGATGTCATCTGCAACTTATTCAATACCAGACCTAGTATTTATGATGTCATCTGGAACTTATTCAATACCAGACCTAGTATTTATGATGTCATCTGCAACTTATTCAATACCAGACCTAGTATTTATGATGTCATCTGCAACTTATTCAATACCAGACCTAGTATTTATGATGTCATCTGCAACTTATTCAATACCAGACCTAGTATTTATGATGTCATCTGCAACTTATTCAATACCAGACCTAGTATTTATGATGTCATCTGGAACTTATTCAATATCTGACCTAGTATTTATGATGTCATCTGGAACTTATTCAATACCAGACCTAGTATTTATGATGTCATCTGCAACCTAGTGTTTATGCTTTATTGGCAGGGGATACATATGTTTACATTGCCAAAGCAAGTGAAATAGATAATAAACAAAGGCGAAATAAACAATAAAAAATGTACAGTAAACATTACACTCACAAGTCTATATACAGTGTTGTAATGATGTTCAAATAGTTAAAGTACAAAGGGGAAAATAAATAAACAGAAATATTGGTTGTATTTACAATGGTGTTTGTTCTTCACTGGTTGTCCTTGTGGCAACAGGTCACAAATCTTGCTTTTGTCTCTCTGTCTCTCAGATTGTTTGGTGAGGATGAGGACAAGGAGGAGGGGGTGGAGTCAGAAGGGTCAGAGGTCACGGTGCCTGTCCAGGCATGTCCATCATACGCCGCCACTGTTGCCATACCAGCCACCGGTCCAGTCACTACCACGCTCACAGGTGTGTGTGTGTGTGTGTGTGTGTGTGTGTGTGTGTGAGAGAGATACACAATTGTGTGTGTGTGTGTGTGTGAGAGAGAGCGATTGTGTGAGAGAGTGAGGAAGACAGAGAGAAAGAGATGGACAGAAAGAGAGATTTGTGTTGTACCTGCAAGGGTGTGTGTGTGTGTGTGAGAGAGAGAGAGATAAATATTGTGTGTGTGAGAGAGAGATTGTGTGAGAGAGTGAGGAAGACAGAGATGTGTGTTGTATTATCTGAAAGGGTGTGTGTGTGTGTAACTTTACCTGTAACCCCTCCTCTCCTCCTCTCCAGGTTACTCTGAGGATGGTGGGGCTAAGAAGGGAGAGGTGATCCCAGAACATGAGTTAGCCGCTGGTCCCGTCTGTCTGGATGATGAGAACGAGTTTCCTCCAGTGAGCAACCAGCAACTCTCCTAGCCTGGTCCTATACAGAGACAGTAGTCATGCTAACTCTCCTAGCCTGGTCCTATACAGAAACAGTAGTCATGCTAACTCTCCTAGCCTGGTCCTATACAGAAACAGTAGTCATGCTAACTCTCCTAGCCTGGTCCTATACAGAGACAGTAGTCATGCTAACTCTCCTAGCCTGGTCCTATACAGAAACAGTATTCATGCTAACTCTCCTAGCCTGGTCCTATACAGAAACAGTAGTCATGCTAACTCTCCTAGCCTGGTCCTATACAGAAACAGTAGTCATGCTAACTCTCCTAGCCTGGTCCTATACAGAAACAGTAGTCATGCTAACTCTCCTAGCCTGGTCCTATACAGACAGTAGTCATGTAAGTAGCCTGGTCCTATACAGAAACAGTAGTCATGCTAACTCTCTCCTAGCCTGGTCCTATACAGAAACAGTAGTCATGCTAACTCTCCTAGCCTGGTCCTATACAGAAACAGTATTCATGCTAACTCTCCTAGCCTGGTCCTATACAGAAACAGTAGTCATGCTAACTCTCCTAGCCTGGTCCTATACAGAAACAGTATTCATGCTAACTCTCCTAGCCTGGTCCTATACAGAAACAGTATTCATGCTAACTCTCCTAGCCTGGTCCTATACAGAGACAGTAGTCATGCTAACTCTCCTAGCCTGGTCCTATACAGAAACAGTAGTCATGCTAACTCTCCTAGCCTGGTCCTATACAGAAACAGTAGTCATGCTAACTCTCCTAGCCTGGTCCTATACAGAAACAGTAGCCTGGCTAGCTAGCCAGAGACTGAGAGAAGCAGAGTTTGGCCAAAGCGAGACATTTCAACCTGTAAAAACATTGGACAAAGGGAAAGGGTGCAACTCCACCCTCCTGCCTTCATAAACTACAGGACAGCTCCTCAATCGTGGTGAGCAGCAGTAGTGCTTCTGGGATACTGAGTCTGGAAGGCCATAAGTAGGATCAGAGGAGCACATGTAAAGAGTTGACCCTACTGTCTTTATATTCCACTCAGGTGCTAGCCGGGTTCCATTTAGAAACATAGGAACTACAGTACAAGCCTAGTGCCCTTCCCTAACCCCTACAGACTTGTCCCCTTCCTTAACCCCTACCCTCCTACAAACTAGTCACCTTCCCTAACCCCTACCCTCCTACTAGCCTAGTCCCCTTCCCTAACCCCTACCCTCCCACAAACTAGTCCCCTCCCCTAACCCCTACCCTCCCACAAACTAGTCCCCTTCCTTAACCCCTACCCTCCCACAAACTAGTCCCCTTCCCTAACCCCTACTACGAACTAGTTCCCTTCCCTAACCCCTACAAACTAGTCCCCTTCCCTAACCCCTACTCTCCTACAAACTAGTTCCCTTCCCTACCCCTTATAACATTGGCACAGTTAGCAAGGCCTCCACACTAACTCCTACAAAACGTTGGGTTTAAATCCTACAGTATACACCGAGTGAACATCTTCCTAATATTGAGTTTAACCAGGTCTCCTCCCCTTCATCTACACTGATTGAAGTGGATTCAACAAGTGACATCAATAAGGGATCGTATCTTTCACCTGGATTGCCCTGGTCAGTCTGTGTCGTGGAAAGAGCAGGTGTTCCTAATGTTTTGTGCAGTCAGTATATATACACAGTAGGTTTTATAAGAAGGTTTGGTTTAATGCTGACGGTTGCAATGCGTTTCACTCTATGAATACCGGAATTACTTTAATACATAATTTCTCTGGAATAGCTATTTTGGTTTATGTGATTTCATAAGTGTTACCTTCTTAATATGACATGTATAAGGAATCAAATGGGGGTTTGAAAAGAACCGGATTTTTGAAAGAACCGTTCAGATGTTTCGGCCAGGATTAAATTAGATCCTGGGTGATAAGCAGGACATGTTCCCGCGTTCGCGGAGATTCCATTTACAGGAAAACTCAATCGGATATTGCCTTTAAAAGTCACAATGCAGATAACCCGCGATCAGATTGAATCCTCGTTGCATGTGGCCAGTTCTGTTGGTGTAATTGCTATATTAATCCACTAGGGGGTGCTGTTGTCCCCGTGTGAGTTCCTATTGTTCAGTGCAACCTGTAAGCAAGTAGAAGTCGCTCCTAAGTACTGATCTAGGATCAGCATACTCCTGGCCAGTCCTGACCATTACTATATGAAGGTTAAGCGCAATACTGGTCCTAGATCAGTGCATGAAGAGAAGATTCTATGTTGCTTTATTGGGTATAGAGAGAGCCCATGATTCTCAATGTCAGCGCCTGATTATAGTAATCAAGTGCTCGTTGACCGGTTGTAGCATCAGGTGTGCTAGTTCTGGAACAGTTCAAATACATGGACAGGCTGGGGGTTGCCAAGGAGAGGTTGTGATAATACATGGACAGGCTGGGGGTTGTCAAGGAGAGGTGATAATACATGGAC
>NW_027006897.1:0-2555 GCF_036934945.1 Oncorhynchus masou masou
CAGCCATACAGTGAGAACACATATCATATAGTAATTAGTGGTGATTAATGAATAGAAACAGCCATACAGTAGAACACATATCATATAGTAATTAGTGGTGATTAATGAATAGAAACAGCCATACAGTAGAACACATATCATATAGTAATTAGTGGTGATTAATGAATAGAAATAGCCATACAGTAGAACACATATGGCTGAAACATATCAACGTAACATAAAGTAATTAGTGGTGATTAATGAATAGAAACAGCCATACAGTAGAACACATATGGCTGAAACATATAATATAGTAATTAGTGGTGATTAATGAATAGAAACAGCCATACAGTAGAACACATATGGCTGAAACATATCATATAGTAATTAGTGGTGATTAATGAATAGTAACAGCCATACAGTAGAACACATATGGCTGAAACATATCATATAGTAATTAGTGGTGATTAATGAATAGTAACAGCCATACAGTAGAACACATATGGCTGAAACATATCATATAGTAATTAGTGGTGATTAATGAATAGAAACAGCCATACAGTAGAACACATATGGCTGAAACATATCATAGTAATTAGTGGTGATTAATGAATAGAAACAGCCATACAGTAGAACACATATAGGCTGAAACATATACATAGTAATTAGTGGTGATTAATGAATAGAAACAGCCATACAGTAGAACACATATGGCTGAAACATATCAACGTATCATATAGTAATTAGTGGTGATTAATGAATAGAAACAGCCATACAGTAGAACACATATGGCTGAAACATATCAACGTATCATATAGTAATTAGTGGTGATTAATGAATAGAAACAGCCATACAGTAGAACACATATGGCTGAAACATATCATATAGTAATTAGTGGTGATTAATGAATAGAAACAGCCATACAGTAGAACACATATGGCTGAAACATATCATATAGTAATTAGTGGTGATTAATGAATAGAAACAGCCATACAGTAGAACACATATGGCTGAAACATATCATATAGTAATTAGTGGTGATTAATGAATAGTAACAGCCATACAGTAGAACACATATGGCTGAAACATATCATATAGTAATTAGTGGTGATTAATGAATAGAAACAGCCATACAGTAGAACACATATGGCTGAAACATATCATATAGTAATTATGGTGATTAATGAATAGAAACAGCCATACAGTAGAACACATATGGCTGAAACATATCAACGTATCTTATAGTAATTAGTGGTGATTAATGAATCAGAAACAGCCATACAGTAGAACACATATGGCTGAAACATATCAACGTATCATATAGTAATTAGTGGTGATTAATGAATAGAAACAGCCATACAGTAGAACACATATGGCTGAAACATATCATATAGTAATTAGTGGTGATTAATGAATAGAAACAGCCATACAGTAGAACACATATGGCTGAAACACATCATATAGTAATTAGTGGTGATTAATGAATAGAAACAGCCATACAGTAGAACACATATGGCTGAAACATATCATATAGTAATTAGTGGTGATTAATGAATAGAAACAGCCATACAGTAGAACACATATGGCTGAAACATATCTCATATAGTAATTAGTGGTGATTAATGAATAGAAACAGCCATACAGTAGAACACATATGGCTGAAACATATCATATAGTAATTAGTGGTGATTAATGAATAGAAACAGCCATACAGTAGAACACATATGGCTGAAACATATCATATAGTAATTAGTGGTAATTAATGAATAGAAACAGCCATACAGTAGAACACATATGGCTGAAACATATCATATAGTAATTAGTGGTGATTAATGAATAGAAACAGCCATACAGTAGAACACATATGGCTGAAACATATCAACGTAACATAAAGTAATTAGTGGTAATTAATGAATAGTAACAGCCATACAGTAGAACACATATGGCTGAAACAAATCATATAGTAATTAGTGGTGATTAATGAATAGAAACAGCCATACAGTAGAACACATATGGCTGAAACATATCATATATAGAACATATAATTAGTGGTGATTAATGAATAGAAACAGCCATACAGTAGAACACATATGGCTGAAACATATCATATAGTAATTAGTGGTGATTAATGAATAGTAACAGCCATACAGTAGAACATATGGCTGAAACATATCATATAGTAATTAGTGGTGATTAATGAATAGAAACAACCATACAGTAGAACACATATGGCTGAAACATATAGTAATTAGTGGTGATTAATATAGAAACAGCCATGATAAGAACACGTAACATGAAAAACAGCCATACAGTAGAACACATGTAGAAACGACATGTCATATAGTAATTAGTGGTGATTAATGAATAGTAACAACCATACAGTAGAACACATGGCTGAAACGTATCAGCGTAACATAAAGTAATTAGTGGTGATTAATGAATAGAAACAGCCATACAGTAGAACACATATGGCTGAAACATATCATATAGTAATTAGTGGTGATTAATGAATAGTAACAGCCATACAGTAGAACACATGGCTGAAACGTATCAACGTAACATAAAGTAATTAGTGG
>NW_027006898.1:0-2555 GCF_036934945.1 Oncorhynchus masou masou
ATCAATGATCCTTCCAGGTACCTCCCCAAAGCCCTAAACATGCGGGCACCCTCATAGATTTCATCCTAACCAACTTGCCCTCTAAATACACCTCTGCTGTCTTCAACCAAGATCTCAGCGATCACTGCCTCATTGCCTGCATCCGTAATGGGTCAGCGGTCAAGCGACCTCCACTCATCACTGTAAAACGCTCCCTGAAACACTTCAGCGAGCAGGCCTTTCTAATCGACCTGGCCGGGGTATCCTGGAAGGATATTGATCTCATCCCGTCAGTAGAGGATGCCTGGATATTTTTTAAAATGCCTTCCTAACCATCTTAAATAAACATGCCCCATTCAAGAAATTTAGAACCAGGAACAGATATAGCCCTTGGTTCTCCCCAGACCTGACTGCCCTTAACCAACACAAAAACATCCTATGGCGTTCTGCATTAGCATCGAACAGCCCCGTGATATGCAGCTGTTCAGGGAAGCTAGAAACCATTATACACAGGCAGTTAGAAAAGCCAAGGCTAGCTTTTTCAAGCAGAAATTTGCTTCCTGCAACACTAACTCAAAAAGTTCTGGGACACTGTAAAGTCCATGGAGAATAAGAACACCTCCTCCCAGCTGCCCACTGCACTGAAGATAGGAAACACTGTCACCACTGATAAATCCACCATAATTGAGAATTTCAATAAGCATTTTTCTACGGCTGGCCATGCTTTCCACCTGGCTACTCCTACCCCGGTCAACAGCACTGCACCCCCACAGCAACTCGCCCAAGCCTTCCCCATTTCTCCTTCTCCCAAATCCGTTCAGCTGATGTTCTGAAAGAGCTGCAAAATCTGGACCCGTACAAATCAGCCGGGCTAGACAATCTGGACCCTTTCTTTCTAAAATTATCTGCCGAAATTGTTGCCACCCCTATTACTAGCCTGTTCAACCTCTCTTCGTGTCGTCTGAGATTCCCAAAGATTGGAAAGCAGCTGCGGTCATCCCCCTCTTCAAAGGGGGACACTCTTGACCCAAACTGCTACAGACCTATATCTATCCTACCATGCCTTTCTAAGGTCTTCGGAAGCCAAGTCAACAAACAGATTACCGACCATTTCGAATCTCACCATACCTTCTCTGCTATGCAATCTGGTTTCAGAGCTGGTCATGGGTGCACCTCAGCCACGCTCAAGGTCCTAAACGATATCTTAACCGCCATCGATAAGAAAACATTACTGTGCAGCCGTGTTCATTGATCTGGCCAAGGCTTTCGACTCTGTCAATCACCACATCCTCATCGGCAGACTCGACAGCCTTGGTTTCTCAAATGATTGCCTCGCCTGGTTCACCAACTACTTCTCTGATAGAGTTCAGTGTGTCAAATCGGAGGGTCTGCTATCCGGACCTCTGGCAGTCTCTATGGGGGTGCCACAGGGTTCAATCCTTGGACCGACTCTCTTCTCTGTATACATCAATGAGGTCGCTCTTGCTGCTGGTGAGTCTCTGATCCACCTCTACGCAGACGACACCATTCTGTATACTTCTGGCCCTTCTTTGGACACTGTGTTAACAACCCTCCAGGCAAGCCTCAATGCCATAGAACTCTCCTTCCGTGGCCTCCAACTGCTCTTAAATACAAGTAAAACTAAATGCATGCTCTTCAACCGATCGCTACCCGCACCTGCCCGCCTGTCCAACATCACTACTCTGGACGGCTCTGACTTAGGAATACGTGGACAACTACAATACTTAGGTGTCTGGTTAGACTGTAAACTCTCCTTCCAGACCCATATCAAATATCTCCAATCCAAAGTTAAATTCCAGAATTGGCTTCCCTCCTATTTCGCAACAAATCATCCTTCACTATGCTGCCAAACATACCCTGTAAATCAATTTACCTTACCAACTGACTTAAGGATATCATTTACAAAATAGCCTCCAATACCCTACTCAACAAATTGGATGCAGTCTGTCACAGTAAAACTGTTTTGTCACTAAAGCCCCATATACTACTCCACCATTTGCGACCTGTACGTCTCGTTGGCTGGCCTCGCCTATACTCGCCACCAAACCCACTGGCTCCATGTCATCTACAAGACCCTGCTAGGTAAAGTCCCCCCTTATCTCAGTTCACTGGTCACCATAGCATCTCCCACCTGTAGCACACGCCTTCCAGCAGGTATATCTCTCTATCACCCCCTAAAACCACCTTTCTTTGCCTTCTCTCTTCCAGTTCTCTGCTGCCAATGACTGGAATGAACTACAAAAATCTCTGAAACTGGAAACACTTATCTCCTCACTAGCTTTAAGCACCAACTGTCAGAGCAGCTCACAGATTACTGCACCTGTACATAGCCCACCTATATTTTAGCCCAAACAACTACCTCTTCCCTACTGTATTTAATTAATTAATTTATTTGCCCTTTGCACCCCATTATTTTTATTTCTACTTTGTACATTCTTCCATTGCAAATCTACCATTCCAGTGTTTTACTTGCTATATTGTATTTACTTTGCCACCATGGCCTTCTTTTTTGCCTTTACCGCCCTTATCTCACCTCATTTGCTCACATCGTTATA
>NW_027006899.1:0-2555 GCF_036934945.1 Oncorhynchus masou masou
CATGCGGGTTTGGGCAGAAGAGATGTGGTCGTTGTTTGTCTGTAAGTTTGTATCTGGTGTTGGGGGGGAAAAAACTGCAAACTGAAATATATATATTTTACAGGAATAGTGTGTCATTTGAGACCACGTGTTACAGGGAATGGAGATGACGTTAACAGACTCCACGTGTTACAGGGAGTGGAGATGACGTTAACAGACTCCACGTGTTACAGGGAGTGGAGATGACGTATAGGAGACTCCACGTGTTACAGGGAGTGGAGATGACGTTAACAGACTCCACGTGTTACAGGGAGTGGAGATGACGTATAACAGACTCCACGTGTTACAGGGAGTGGAGATGACGTTAACAGACTCCACGTGTTACAGGGAGTGGAGATGACGTTAACAGACTCCACGTGTTACAGGGAGTGGAGATGACGTATAGCAGACTCCACGTGTTACAGGGAGTGGAGATGACGTTAACAGACTCCACGTGTTACAGGGAGTGGAGATGACGTATAGCAGACTCCACGTGTTACAGGGAGTGGAGATGACGTATAACAGACTCCACGTGTTACAGGGAGTGGAGATGACGTTAACAGACTCCACGTGTTACAGGGAGTGGAGATGACGTATAACAGACTCCACGTGTTACAGGGAGTGGAGATGACGTTAACAGACTCCACGTGTTACAGGGAGTGGAGATGACGTTAACAGACTCCACGTGTTACAGGGAGTGGAGATGACGTCAACAGACTCCACGTGTTACAGGGAGTGGAGATGACGTTAACAGACTCCACGTGTTACAGGGAGTGGAGATGACGTATAACAGACTCCACGTGTTACAGGGAGTGGAGATGACGTATAGCAGACTCCACGTGTTACAGGGAGTGGAGATGACGTTAACAGACTCCACGTGTTACAGGGAGTGGAGATGACGTATAACAGACTCCACGTGTTACAGGGAGTGGAGATGACGTTAGCAGACTCCACGTGTTACAGGGAGTGGAGATGACGTGTAACAGACTCCACGTGTTACAGGGAGTGGAGATGACGTATAGCAGACTCCACGTGTTACAGGGAGTGGAGATGACGTTAACAGACTCCACGTGTTACAGGGAGTGGAGATGACGTATAGCAGACTCCACGTGTTACAGGGAGTGGAGATGACGTATAACAGACTCCACGTGTTACAGGGAGTGGAGATGACGTATAGCAGACTCCACGTGTTACAGGAGTGGAGATGACGTTAACAGACTCCACGTGTTACAGGGAGTGGAGATGACGTATAGCAGACTCCACGTGTTACAGGGAGTGGAGATGACGTATAACAGACTCCACGTGTTACAGGGAGTGGAGATGACGTATAACAGACTCCACGTGTTACAGGGAGTGGAGATGACGTTAACAGACTCCACGTGTTACAGGGAGTGGAGATGACGTATAACAGACTCCACGTGTTACAGGGAGTGGAGATGACGTTAACAGACTCCACGTGTTACAGGGAGTGGAGATGACGTTAACAGACTCCACGTGTTACAGGGAGTGGAGATGACGTATAGCAGACTCCACGTGTTACAGGGAGTGGAGATGACGTTAACAGACTCCACGTGTTACAGGGAGTGGAGATGACGTTTAGCAGACTCCACGTGTTACAGGGAGTGGAGATGACGTTAACAGACTCCACGTGTTACAGGGAGTGGAGATGACGTTAACAGACTCCACGTGTTACAGGGAGTGGAGATGACGTATAGGCAGACTCCACGTGTTACAGGGAGTGGAGATGACGTTAACAGACTCCACGTGTTACAGGGAGTGGAGATGACGTATAACAGACTCCACGTGTTACAGGGAGTGGAGATGACGTATAACAGACTCCACGTGTTACAGGGAGTGGAGATGACGTTAACAGACTCCACGTGTTACAGGGAGTGGAGATGACGTATAGCAGACTCCACGTGTTACAGGGAGTGGAGATGACGTATAACAGACTCCACGTGTTACAGGGAGTGGAGATGACGTTAACAGACTCCACGTGTTACAGGGAGTGGAGATGACGTATAACAGACTCCACGTGTTACAGGGAGTGGAGATGACGTATAACAGACTCCACGTGTTACAGGGAGTGGAGATGACGTTAACAGACTCCACGTGTTACAGGGAGTGGAGATGACGTATAGCAGACTCTACGTGTTACAGGGAGTGGAGATGACGTTAACAGACTCCACGTGTTACAGGGAGTGGAGATGACGTTAACAGACTCCACGTGTTACAGGGAGTGGAGATGACGTGGAGCAGACTCCACGTGTTACAGGGAGTGGAGATGACGTATAGCAGACTCCACGTGTTACAGGGAGTGGAGATGACGTTGACAGACTCCTACGTGTTACAGGGAGTGAGATCGCGTTAATCGACTCCACGTGTTACAGGGAGTGAGATGACGTATAGGAGACTCCACGTGTTGCAGGAGTGGAGATGACGTGTAACAGACTCCACGTGTTACAGGGAGTGGAGATGACGTATACAGACTCCACGTGTTACAGGGAGTGGAGACGACGTTAACAGACTCCACGTGT
>NW_027006900.1:0-2554 GCF_036934945.1 Oncorhynchus masou masou
GGTAGTATGTACATGAATATATACAAATCAAATCAAATTGTATTTGTCACATACACATGGTTAGCAGATGTTAATGCGAGTGTAGCGAAATGCTTGTGCTTCTAGTTCCGACAATGCAGTAATAACCAACAAGTAATCTAACTAACAATTCCTAATCTACTGTCTTATACACAGTGTAAGGGGATAAAGAATATGTACATAAGGATATATGAATGAGTGATGGTACAGAGCAGCATAGGCAAGATACAGTAGATGGTATCGAGTACAGTATATACATGTGAGATGAGTATGTAAACAAAGTGGCATAGTTAAAGTGGCTAGTGATACATGTATTACATAAGGATGCAGTCGATCATATAGAGTACAGTATATAGGTATGCATATGAGATGAATAATGTAGGGTAAGTAAGATTATAAGGCAGCATTGTTTAAAGTGGCTAGTGATATATTTACAACATTTCCCATCAATTCCCATTATTAAAGTGGCTGGAGTTGAGTCAGTGTCAGTGTGTAGGCAGCAGCCACTCAATGTTAGTGGTGGCTGTTTAACAGTCTGATGGCCTTGAGGATAGAAGCTGTTTTTCAGTCTCTCGGTCCCAGCTTTGATGTACCTGTACTGACCTCGCCTTCTGGATGATAGCGGGGTGAACAGGCAGTGGCTCGGGTGTAGATGTCCTTGATGATCTTTATGGCCTTCCTGTAACATCGGGGGTGTAGGTGTCCTGGAGGGCAGGTAGTTTGCCCCCGATGATGCGTTGTGCAGACCTCACTACCTCTGGAGAGCCTTACGGCTGAGGGCGGAGCTGTTGCCGTACCCAGGCGGTGATACAGCCTGCCAGGTTGCTCTCGATTGTGCCTCTGTAGAAGTTTGTGAGTGCTTTTGGTGACAAGTCGAATTTCTTCAGCCTCCTGGAGGTTGAAGAGGCGCTGCTGCGCCTTCTTCACGATGCTGTCTGTGTGAGTGGACCAATTCAGTTTGTCTGTGATGTATATGCTGAGGAACTTAAAACTTGCTACTCTCTCCACTACTGCTCCATCGATGTGGATAGGGGGTGTTCCCTCTGCTGTTTCCTGAAGTCCACAATCATCTCCTTAGTTTTGTTGACGTTGAGTGTGAGGTTATTTTCCTGACACCACACTCCGAGGGCCCTCACCTCCTCCCTGTAGGCCGTCTCGTCGTTGTTGGTAATCAAGCCTACCACTGTTGTGTCGTCCGCAAACTTGATGATTGAGTTGGAGGCGTGCGTGGCCACGCAGTCGTGGGTGAACAGGGAGTACAGGAGAGGGCTCAGAACGCACCCTTGTGGGGCCCCAGTGTTGAGGATCAGCGGGGAGGAGATGTTGTTACCTACCCTCACCACCTGGGGGCGGCCCGTCAGGAAGTCCAGTACCCAGTTGCACAGGGCGGGGTCGAGACCCAGGGTCTCGAGCTTGATGACGAGCTTGGAGGGTACTATGGTGTTGAATGCCGAGCTGTAGTCGATGAACAGCATTCTCACATAGGTATTCCTCTTGTCCAGATGGGTTAGGGCAGTGTGCAGTGTGGTTGAGATTGCATCGTCTGTGGACCTATTTGAGCGGTAAGCAAATTGGAGTGGGTCTAGGGAGTCAGGTAGGGTGGAGGTGATATGGTCCTTGACTAGTCTCTCAAAGCACTTCATGATGACGGAAGTGAGTGCTACGGGGCGGTAGTCGTTTAGCTCAGTTACCTTAGCTTTCTTGGGAACAGGAACGATAGTGGCCCTCTTGAAGCATGTGGGAACAGCAGACTGGTATAGGGATTGATTGAATATGTCCGTAAACACACCAGCCAGCTGGTCTGCGCATGCTCTGAGGGCGCGGCTGGGGATGCCGTCTGGGCCTGCAGCCTAGATACAGTGACTATGCATATATGACAAACAGAGAGCAGCAGCAGCGTAAAAGAGGGGTTGGGGGGCACACAATGCAAATAGTCTAGGTAGCCATTTGATTACCTGTTCAGGACTGATGGCTTGGGGGTAAAAACTGTTGAGAAGCCTTTTTGTCCTAGACTTGGCACTCCGGTACCGCTCGCCATGCGGTAGTAGAGAGAACAGTCTATGACTGGGGCGGGCCTTCCTCTGACACCGCCTGGTGTAGAGGTCCTGAATGGCAGGCAGCTTAGCCCCAGTGATGTACTGGGCCGTACGATTCATTACTATTCACATAATCCATTACGATTCACATATCATCCCAACAGATCCATAGACGACGCAATCGCCATTGCACACTGCCCTATCCCATCTGGACAAGAGAAATACCTATGTAAGAATGCTGTTCATCAACTACAGCTCATTCTCCAACACCATAGTGCCCTCCAACCTCATCACTATGCTCAGGACCCTGATTTAGCTCACTGTAGTAAAAGGTTGTTAAAACCTCTCTGGGATAGGGGGCGGTATTTTCACGTCCGGATGAAAAGCGTGCCCAAAGTACACTGCCTGCTACTCAGGCCCAGTAGCTAGGATATGCATATAATCGGTAGATGTGAATAGAAAACACTCTACAGTTTCTAAAACTGTTAAGATAATGTATA
>NW_027006901.1:0-2554 GCF_036934945.1 Oncorhynchus masou masou
TCTAAGTTCTAACCGAAACAGCTCCGTCAGGTGCAAAACACAATAAACAGAAATTAACTAGCCAACACCACACAGGTGGGAAAAGGCTACTTAAGTATGGTTCTCAATCAGAGACAATGATAGACAGCTGCCTCTGATTGAGAACCACACCCAGCCAAACACAGAAATCCAGAACCTAGAAAATGAACATAGAATGCCCACCCTAGTCACACCCTAACCAAAATAGAGAATAAAAGCCTCTCTATGGCCAGGGCGTGACAGTGGTTGCAGGTTCCCTTGAAACATCTAAAGCCTTTTCTTTTTGGGTGTTGCTATAGGCCACCAAGTGCTAACAGTCAGTATCTAAATAATATGTGTCAAATGCTTGATAATATATGTGATGAAAACAGAGAGGTCTACTTTCTTGGGGACCTGAATATTGATTGGTTTTCATCAAGCTGTCCGCTGGTTCAGGTTATTAATCAACCTACCAGGCACTGGTGGCTCCTCAGAGGAGGCAGGGGAGGACCATCATCTTCAGTTAATTTCATAAAAAATTGAAATTGTAAAACATTGAAAAAGTTTTCATTTTTAGATAAAACTATACTAAATATATTCACGTGAACAGATAATTGATTAAAACACTGTTTTGCAAAGAAGATTAACAGTACTCTGTAGGGTAGCACCATGGTGTAGCCGGATGACAGCTAGCTTTCATCCTTCTCTTGGTACATTGACTTCAATAAAAACCTAGGAAGGTCTTGGTTCTCACCCCCTTCCATAGACTTACACAGTAATTATGACAACTTCTGGAGGACGTCCACCAACCGATCAGAACTCTTGCAGCATGAACATGTTGTCCACCCAATCAAAGGATCAGATAATTAATCTAGTATGGAAAGCATAAGCTACAGCTAGCTAGCACAGCAGTGCATAAAATGTGGTGAGCCGTAAAGGGGCAAACGGCGGTCTTCTGTTCAGGCTCTGGAGCGCACCACTCCCTAGCATACTACTCGCCAATGTCCAGTCTCTTGACAACAACATTGATGAAATCCGAGCAAGGGTAGCATTCCAGAGAGACATCAGAGACTGTAACGTTCTTTGCTTCAAGGAAACGTGGCTCACTCGAGAGACGCTATCGGAGTCGGTGCAGCCAGCTGGTTTCTTTACGCATCGCGCTGACAGAAACAAGCATCTTTCTGGTAAGAAGAGGGGCGGGGGGGTATGCCTTCTGATTAACGAGACGTGGTGTGATCATAACAACATACAGGAACTCAAGTCCTTCTGTTCACCTGACTTAGAATTCCTCACAAGCAAATGTCATCCGCGTTATCTACCAAGAGAATTCTCTTTGATTATAATCACAGCTGTATATATTCCCCCCCAAGCAGACACATCGATGGCCTTGAACTAACTTTATTTGACTCTATGTAAACTGGAAACCATATATCCTGAGGCTGCATTCATTGTAGCTGGGGATTTTAACAAACGTAACAAGAACAACAAGCCCGCACAAACACCAGCGGGCAAAACAAACTTAACCTCTTACATCTATGGGGGCGCTATTTCATTTTTGGATGAAAAACGTTCCCGTTTTAAACAAGATATTTGGTCACAAAAAGATGCCTGACTATGCATATAATTGATACCATTCAAAGAAAACACTCTGACGTGTCCAGCAGAAATGCCAAGTTATTCTCTGTGCGTGCCCTAGAACGTGAGCTTCAGGCAAAACTAAGATGATGGCATCCAGGAAATGACAAGGATTTTGAGGCTCTGTTTTCCATTGTCTCCTTATATGGCTGTGAATGCGAGAGGAGTGGAGTCAACCCTTTCTGTCGTTTCCCCAAGGTGTTGCAGCATTGTGACGTATTTGTAGGCAGATCATTGGAAGATTGACCATAAGAGACCACATTTACCAGGTGTCCGCCCGGTGTCCTGCGCCGAAATTGGTGCGCAAAAGTCACCTTCCAGTATTTTTCCATGGGGCACAGAGAGAAGCAAGCTCACGAACTGCATATCAATGAAGAGATATGTGAAAAACACCTTGAGGGGATTGATTCAAACAACGCTTGCCATGTTTCGGCTCGATATTATGGAAGTTAATCCGGAAAAAGTTTTACGTTGTAGGTTACTGAATTTTCGGTTCGTTTCGGTAGCCAGACGCAATGTAGAAAACGGAACGATTTCTCCTACACACAGACGCTTTCAGGAAAAACTGCGCATTTGGTATGTAACTGAGAGTCTCCTCATTGAAAACATCAGAAGCTCTTCAAAGGTAAATGATTTTATTTATTTGGTTATCTGGTTTTTGTGAAAATGTTGCGTGCTAAATGCTACTCAAAATGCTATGCTAGCTTTGCATACTCTTACACAAATTAGTCAATTTCTATGGTTCAAAAGCATATTTTGAAAATCTGAGATGACAGTGTTGTTAAGAAAAGGCTAAGCTTGAGAGCAGACGCATTATTTTCATTTTATTTGCGATTTTCAGAAATCGTTAACGTTGCGTTATGCTAATGAGCCTGAGGCTTTAGTCACAAACCCGGATCCGGGATGGGGAGTTTCAAGAAGT
>NW_027006902.1:0-2548 GCF_036934945.1 Oncorhynchus masou masou
AGTCGCCAAATGTCAGACCTTCCTCATGGTCATATCTTGTGTATATTGACACCCTTTCAAATGACTGGATTCGGCTATTTTGTCCTCACTTTGCTACTATAGCCCACAGAAACACATTGAATAACACCTTTTTTATAAATGGCAAAGTTTTGAAGTCTGTCCAATATCTAGGTGATGGCACATATTTATCCCTTTATGGATGTTGGCACAACTACCTCCATACTCCATTAGTTTGTACGGGTTACCTTCAGATTAGTACGTGAAACTTGTTGGGGTCGTAGAGCAAAACGGAACCATGTTTGTGAGTCTCCCCTTTCCATAGTGGTCATAATAGTTTGTAGGCCAAACCGTTCAGATGCCAGACGCTTTTGTGAGAAGATGGATTTCAGTTATGTCACATGGTCTGACAAACTCAGCTGTAGCTCGGCCCCGTACACCAGATGCGGAAGGGCGGCATGGGCAGGCGGATAAAGTGGATTAAGATGCAGCCCATGCAAAAACCTGAGATTTCTAGCTTAAATGTATAGATTTTTTCGTTGTTTCCTATATTGATTCACATGAGCGTCAATAGATTTTTAACCTATAGCTCATTCTTCCTCGTCCATTTATCGATCCACAGGGTCTTAAGTGGATTCATTGTACTTGATCTTTACAATGCCTGGAACGGTTTAACCTATCAATAAACAAAGATATTCCCAAACAGACGACAGAACGTCAACAAAGCCTCCTTCACTCATGCTGCCAAACACCCTCGTAAAACTGACTATCCTACCGATCCTTGACTTCAGTGATGTCATTTACAAAATAGCCTCCAACACTCTACTCAGCAAATTGGATGCAGTCAGCAAATTCCATCCGTTTTGTCACCAAAGGCCCATATACTACCAACCACTGCGACCTGTATGCTCTCGTTGGCTGGTCCTCGCTACATACTCGTCGCCAAACCCACTGGCTCCAGGTCATCTATAAGTCTTTGCTAGGTATAGCTCCGCCTTATCTCAACTCACTAGTCACCATAGCAACACACCCCTAGCACGCGCTCCAGCAGGTATATTTCACTGGTCATCCCCAAAGCCAACACCTCCTTTGGCCACCTTCCTTCCAGTTCTCTGCCGCCAATGACTGGAACGAATTGGGTAAAATCACTCAAATTGGAGACTTATGTCTCCCTCACTAACTTTAAGCGTCGGCTGTCAGAGCAGCTTACCGATCGCTGCAGGTGTACACAGCCCATCTGGAAATAGCCCATCCAACCAACCACCTACCTCATCTCCATATTTGTTTTTGTTTATCTGCTCTTTTGCACACCAGTATTTCAACTTGCACATCCTCATCTGCACATACAGTGGGGTAAAAAGGTATTTAGTCAGCCACCAATTGTGCAAGTTCTCCCACTTAAAAATATGAGAGGCCTGTAATTTTCATCACAGGTTCACTTCAACTATGACAGACAAAATGAGAAAAAAAAAATCCAGAAAATCACATTGTAGGATTTTTAATGAATTTATTTGCAAATTATGGTGGAAAATAAGTATTTGGTCACCAAAAATCCCAGAACCACACGGGGGACCTAGTGAATGACCTGCAGAGAGCTGGGACCAAAGTAACAAAAGCCTACCATCAGTAACACACTAATCCGCCAGGACAATTCCTGCAGTGCCAGACGTGTCCACCTGCTTAAGCCAGTACATGTCCAGGCCCGTCTGAAGTTTGCTAGAGAGCATTTGGATGATCCAGAAGAAGATTGAGAGAATGTCATATGGTCAGATGAAACCAAAATATAACTTTTTGTAAAAACTCAACTCGACGTGTTTGGAGGACAAAGAATGCTGAGTTGCATCCAAAGAACACCATACCTACTGTGAAGATTGGGGGTGGAAACATCATGCTTTGGGGCTGTTTTTCTGCAAAGGGACCAGGACGACTGACGACTGATAAAGGAAAGAATGAATGGGGCCATGTATCGTGAGATTTTGAGTGAAAACCTCCTTCCATCAGCAAGGGCATTGAATATGAAACGTGGCTGGGTCTTTCGGCATGACAATGATCCCAAACACACCGCCCGGGCAACGAAGGAGTGGCTTCGTAAGAAGCATTTCAAGGTCCTGGAGTGGCCTAGCCAGTCTCCAGATCTCAACCCCATAGACTTTCAACTCCCTCCAAAGATTTTCTGTGTTGCCCAGCAACAGCCCCAAAACATCACTGCTCTAGAGGAGATCTGCATGGAGGAATGGGCCAAAATACCAGCAACAGTGTGTGAAAACCTTGTGAAGACTTACAGAAAACGTTTGACCTCTGTCATTGCAAACAAAGGGTATATAACAAAGTATTGAGATAAACTTTGTTATTGACCAAATGCTTATTTTCCACCATAATTTGCAAATAAATTCATTTAAAATCCTACAATGTGATTTTCTGGATTTTGTTTTCTCATTTTGTCTGTCATAGTTGAAGTCTACCTATGATGAACATTACAGGCCTCTCTCATCTTTTTAAGTGGGAGAACTTGCACAATTGGTGGCTAACTAAATACTTTTTTCCCCACTGC
>NW_027006903.1:0-2547 GCF_036934945.1 Oncorhynchus masou masou
TTTTTGAAATGTCAGAGTGTTTTCTTTCCGAAGCTGTCAATTATATGCATAGTCGAGCATCATTTCGCGACAAAATATCTTGTTTAAAACGGGAACTTTTTCATCCAAAAATTAAAATAGCGCCCCCTATATCCAAGAAGTTAATGCAACCGCTGTGTCAGATTTCAAAAAGCTTTACGGTAAAAGCACAACATTCAATAATCTGAGAACAGCGTTCAGCCACAAAAGCAAGCCATACAGTTACCCCCCAAGTTGTGGAGTCAACAAAAGTCACAAATAGCATTATAAATCTTCACGTAACTTTGCTGATCTTCGTCAAAATGCACTCCCAGGACTCCCACTTCCACAATAAAATTTTTTTGTTCGATTACGTCCATATTTATGTCCAATTATCCAAATGTCCAAATATTTATGTCCAAATACCTGTTTGCACGTTTAGTTCACTATTCCAAAGGCACAATGCGCGAGGGCAAAATCCAGACGAAAAGTCAAAAGAGTTCCATTACAGTTTGTAGAAACATGTAAAGCAATGTTTACAATCAATCCTGAGGGTCTTTTTATAAAAAAATATTCAATAATATTCCAACCTGACAATAGCGTATTCATTACAGAGGAAAAAGAAGGAATGGCACGCCCGCATGACCACGCAGTAAACAACAGATTGGCCTCAGCCTAGTACACTTGTTGAAACAGCTCTTATTCGTCACCCTTCCACAATAGAAGCCTCAAACAACTTTCCAAAGACTGTTGGCATCTACTGGAAGCCTTGGGAAGTGCAATCTGGCCCCATAGACACAGCATATTGGATAGGCAATCACTTAAATGAAACTACAAACCTCAGATTTCCCACTTCCTGGTTGGATTTGTCTCAGGTTTTTGCCTGCCATATAAGTTCTGTTATACTCAACAGACATCATTCAAACAGTTTTAGAAACGTCAGAGTGTTTTCTATCCAATACTACTAATATGCATATTATACTAATAATGTGCATATATTAGCATCTGGGACAGAGTAGCAGGCAGTGTACTCTGGGCACCTTATTCATCCAAGCTCCGCAATACTGCCCCCTTGTCACCAAGATGTTAAACAAATCAAAATATATTTTATTTATTAGATTCTTCAAAGTAGCCACTCTTCGCCTTGATGACAGCTTTACTATGAAGAAATATATGAAATTGGTCCATTTATTTTCTACATACACTACCGTTCAAACGTTTGCGGTCACTTAGAAATGCCCTTGTTTTTGAAAGAAAAGCAAATTTTTTGTCCATTAAAATAACATCAAATTGATCAGAAATACATTGTAGACACTGTTAATTTTGTAAATGACTATTGTAGATGGAAACGGCAGATTTTTATGGAAAAACTACATAGGACCATTATCAGCAACCACCACTCCTGTGTTCCAATGGCACTTTGTGTTAGCTAATCCAAGTTAATTGATCATTAGAAAACCCTTTTGCAATTATGTTATCACAGCTGAAAACTTTTGTTCTGTTAAAGAAGCAATAATTACTGGCCTTCTTTAGACTAGTTGAGTATCTGGAGCATCAGGATTTGTTGGTTCGATTACAAGCTCAAAATTGCTAGAAACAAAGAACTTTCTTCTGAAACTCGTCAGTCTATTCTTGTTCTGAGAAATGAGGGCTATTCCAAGAGGAAAATTGCCATGAAAGAGACGCCTCACAAGTCCTCAACTGGCAGCTTCATTAAACAGTACCCGCAACACACCAGTCTCAATGTCAGTGACGAGGTGACTCCGGGATGCTGGCCTTCTAGGCAGAGTTCCTCTGTCCAGTGTCTGTGTTCTTTTGCCAAGCTTAATCTTTGATTTTTATTGGCCACTCTGAGATATGGAATTTTCTTTGCAACTCTGCTTAGAAGGCCAGCATCCCGGAGTCGCCTCACTGTTAATGTTGAGACTGGTAGGTTTCACGAACAAAATGAGCTGTGAACAGACAAACAGAGAACACAGGTATAAATACACAGGGGATAATGGGGAAGATGGGCGACACCTGTTGGGGGTGGAGACAAGAACAAAGACAGGTGAAACAGATCAGGGTGTGACAGTTGTCTTGGCAGTGTGTTCCAGTCTATGTTCCTGATCGCACTGGAGCAGGTTTTCATCTAGTCTCCCAGTCCCTGCCGCTGAAAAACATCCCCACAGCAGGATGCTGGCTTCACCGTAGGGATGGTGCAAGGTTTCCTCCAGATGTGACGCTTGGCATTCAGGCCAAAGATTTCAACCATGGTTTCATCATCCCAGAGAATCTTGTTTCTCTTTAGCTGTCTTTTGGCAAACTCCAAGCGGGCTGTCATGTGCCTTTTAATGAGGATTGGCATCTCTGCCATAAATAATCTAATTGGTGGACTGCTGCAGAGATGGTTGTCCTTCTTGAAGGTTCTCCCAGCTCCACAAAGAAACTCTAG
Source organism: Oncorhynchus masou masou (assembly GCF_036934945.1). NCBI lineage: Eukaryota > Metazoa > Chordata > Actinopteri > Salmoniformes > Salmonidae > Oncorhynchus > Oncorhynchus masou. Next base: position 2,432 of record NW_027006903.1, read on the forward strand.
AGCTCTGTCAGAGTGACCATTGGGTTCTTAGTCACCTCCCTGACCAAGGCCCTTCTCCCCCGATTGCTCATTTTTGCCAGGTGGCCAGCTCTAGGAAGAGACTTGGTGGTTCCAAA
>NW_027006904.1:0-2547 GCF_036934945.1 Oncorhynchus masou masou
TATGTTGAAACAACTACATATGTTTATTACATTGTCTTTTAAAGCTAGATGTATTATTTTCATCCTTGATGAAGAATGTGTTTGGATAACTGCATGGAACTTGATTGATCTGCTAATGAAAAATAAATAGTCTACATTCTACTGCTCAGCCTATGGGTTATCTATACATAAAATGTGTTTGTTTAATTGATAGCATGCTAAATCATTTAAATGTCTATGTATCTACTGAATACATGTCACTACACCTCTACATTCCAATTAGCTAGCCCCCAGTATGCTCTACAATGCATACAAATAATGTTTTTCAGTATAAAGGACATTTTTCATATTTAAATAAATGTGAAATGCAACTAATGTAAAACATTGTGTGTGTGTGTTTTCTATGGTGCCAAAGTCCAGGGACAATATTACTACCACAATTCAAGTATGGTCCACTTACTATTGGGTAATGGAACCAGAGAGGAAGCTGCATTAGCCTTTACCTGCCCCATTGTTCAGAGTGGAAGAGCTGGGAACTCACCTGTGATGGTCCACATCTACCACAACCTTTCCTATTGTGTTAGTAAGCACCACAGCATTTTAGGAAGCCATTGTTCAGAATCTGTTCATACACTCCGTAACAATGGGAGGGGGTGTGGCCTGCACAGAGGAAGACCAGGAGGTCGATTTCAGACGTCTATTTAGGACTGGGATCCTTTCCAGAGTTGACAGGTTGACAGTGAGTACAAACCCAGTCTGCCTCTCTCCTTCCACACGGAGTACAAACCTGCAGTCACTGGGTCCTGCTTGTCACAGTGGAGCCCAGTTTGCACTGCAGGATCCAGAGATGGCATCAGTGAAGCTGGAAGACTGCAGTCAAACACTGGAGCTGAATGTCAAAATTAAAGATGATGAAGAGGAGGAGAACATTGGGAAATATTTTATTCGTGGTAAAACCAGGTTCTAGATATAAATGCTATTCATAAACTAAACCTCCATAAATTATGACCCCGTCTATTGCTAATTGAATTCTGACCTTACACATCCATGAAGAACTTCCGACTGCACTAATGTAGTTATGAAAGTTCAATCAGTAAGGCTGGTCTGAATGGATCGTCACTTCATTCATCTAGTAAACTCTATGGTGCAGACATGGTTTAATAAATCCTGATGGGGCTATGGGAAATACTGCCCCCTTTGGATGAATTGTGTGCCCAAAGTAAACTAAAAAAAAAATGTCAAAAATTGATAATATATGCATATAATAATTATTATTGAATAGAAAACACTCTAAAGCTTCTAAAACCGTTCGAATTATGTCTGTATGTAAAGCAGAACTCACAGGGCAGCCATTCTCCCAAACTCTCTCTCTCTCCTAAGAAAGTTGCTCCAACTTTGACGTCATCGCCCCCACCCTTCCCAACCAGCTACGGATCTGGGAACAGTTTCTATTTCTTCAGCACGCTCTCCTCTTTCGATGAGACGTGGAACGGAGAAAATAGCACGAGCTTTGACTGCTTGGTGGGCAAAATACTGAGGTGTCACTAGTTTTCAGGAGCGCTCTGTGAAAAGGGACTTTTTTTTCCGGTCTGGCTGAAGAGAGTTCTTTATGTTTGATTTAATCGCCAATTGTTTTGTACGTTAAAAACATCCTAAAGCTTGATTCTGCACTTAGTTTGACCAGTTTAGTCGACATATAATATGTAAATTTGAAGTTTTGATGCGCAATTTTCGTGATCAGAAGTCCTTTTTGGGGTAATTCACCTGAAGATGTTAGCTTTTGCTAATACAAAGACACACCAACAGCAACCAAACGTTATATTAGGTAAGTATAACTCCTTCCACGGCATTCTTGTCGAAGACCATCAAAGGTAAGGGAATATTTATGTTATAAAATTGTATTTTTGTCGAATCCAACATAGTAGAGAAATAATGCTAATGGCTGAGCGCCGCCTCAGATTATTGAATAGTGAACGAATTCTGTAACGTTAAAATAAATGTAACACAGCGTTTGCATTAAGAAGAAGTGTATCTTTCTAAATATATGTAGAACATGTATATTTAGTCAAAGTTTATGATGTTTATTGCTGTTATCTGGCGTTAGCTGCTGGAGATATTTATAATTTCTCCGGTCATTTCTGCTGCATTTTTGAACATGGCTCAATGTAAATGGAGATTTATGGATATAAATTGCATATTATTGAAAAAAAAACATAAATGTACTGTGTAACGTGCTATTACTGTCATCTGATGAAAATTTTCAAAAGGTTAGTGAATTATTTTTCTTTTAATCCTGCGTTTGTGATTGTGCTATTTTGCATAGCCATGTGGCTACATATTGTATGTTTCCTAGTGGTTTAACATAAATATGTGCTATGTTTTCTGTAAAACATTTTAAAATTCTGACATGCTGGGTAGATGAACAAGGTGTTTATCTTTCATTTAAGCTATTGGACTTGTTAATGTGTGGAGGTTAAATATTTTTAAGAATATTTTTGCTTTCCCTGCGCCACCGTTTGGGCTGAAGGGGGAGGGGTTCCTAGCTGGGAACCCGTAGCCCCATATGGT
>NW_027006905.1:0-2547 GCF_036934945.1 Oncorhynchus masou masou
AAGACCTGCTCTAATGATGGTATTATCCTTTAGAGGAGGAGGAGAAGACCTGCTCTAATGATGGTATTATCCTTTAGAGGAGGAGAAGAAGACCTGCTCTTAATGATGGTATTATCCTTTAGAGGAGGAGAAGAAGACCTGCTCTAATGATGGTATTATCCTTTAGAGGAGGAGAAGAAGACCTGCTCTAATGATGGTATTATCCTTTAGAGGAGGAGAAGAAGACTGCTCTAATGATGGTATTATCCTTTAGAGGAGGAGAAGAAGACCTGCTCTAATGATGGTATTATCCTTTAGAGGAGGAAGAAGACCTGCTCTAATGATGGTATTATCCTTAGAGGAGGAGAAGAAGACCTGCTCTAATGATGGTATTATCCTTTAGAGGAGGAGAAGAAGACCTGCTCTAATGATGGTATTATCCTTTAGAGGAGGAGAAGAAGACCTGCTCTAATGATGGTATTATCCTTTAGAGGAGGAGAAGAAGACCTGCTCTAATGATGGTATTATCCTTTAGAGGAGGAGAAGAAGACCTGCTCTAATGATGGTATTATCCTTTAGAGGAGGAGAAGAAGACCTGCTCTAATGATGGTATTATCCTTTAGAGGAGGAGAAGAAGACCTGCTCTAATGATGGTATTATCCTTTAGAGGAGGAGAAGAAGACCTGCTCTAATGATGGTATTATCCTTCCGTTTAAGAGGAGGAGAAGAAGACCTGCTCTAATGATGGTATTATCCTTTAGAGGAGGAGAAGAAGACCTGCTCTAATGATGGTATTATCCTTTAGAGGAGGAGAAGAAGACCTGCTCTAATGATGGTATTATCCTTTTAGAGGAGGAGAAGAAGACCTGCTCTAATGATGGTATTATCCTTTAGAGGAGTGAGAAGAAGACCTGCTCTAATGATGGTATTATCCTTTAGAGGAGGAGAAGAAGACCTGCTCTAATGATGGTATTATCCTTAGGAGGAGGGAGAAGAAGACTGCTCTAATGATGGTATTATCCTTTAGAGGAGGAGAAGAAGACCTGCTCTAATGATGGTATTATCCTTTAGAGGAGGAGAAGAAGACCTGCTCTAATGATGGTATTATCCTTTAGAGGAGGAGAAGAAGACCTGCTCTAATGATGGTATTATCCTTTAGAGGAGGAGAAGACCTGCTCTAATGATGGTATTATCCTTTAGAGGAGGAGAAGAAGACCTGCTCTAATGATGGTATTATCCTTTAGAGGAGGAGAAGAAGACCTGCTCTAATGATGGTATTATCCTTTAGAGGAGGAGAAGAAGACCTGCTCTAATGATGGTATTATCCTGCTTAATGATGGGAGGAGAAGAAGACCTGCTCTAATGATGGTATTATCCTTTAGAAGAGGAGAAGAAGACCTGCTCTAATGATGGTATTATCCTTTAGAGGAGGAGAAGAAGACCTGCTCTAATGATGGTATTATCCTTTAGAGGAGGAGAAGAAGACCTGCTCTAATGATGGTATTATCCTTTAGAGGAGGAGGAGAAGACCTGCTCTAATGATGGTATTATCCTTTAGAGGAGGAGAAGAAGACCTGCTCTAATGATGGTATTATCCTTTAGAGGAGGAGAAGACCTGCTCTAATGATGGTATTATCCTTTAGAGGAGGAGAAGAAGACCTGCTCTAATGATGGTATTATCCTTTAGAGGAGGAGAAGAAGACCTGCTCTAATGATGGTATTATCCTTTAGAGGAGGAGAAGAAGACCTGCTCTAATGATGGTATTATCCTTTAGAGGAGGAGAAGAAGACCTGCTCTAATGATGGTATTATCCTTTAGGAGGAGGAGAAGACCTGCTCTAATGATGGTATTATCCTTTAGAGGAGGAGAAGAAGACCTGCTCTAATGATGGTATTATCCTTTAGAGGAGAAGAAGACCTGCTCTAATGATGGTATTATCCTTAGAGGAGGAGAAAGAAGACCTGCTAATGATGGTATTATCCTTTAGAGGAGGAGAAGAAGACCTGCTCTAATGATGGTATTATCCTTTAGAGGAGGAGAAGAAGACCTGCTCTAATGATGGTATTATCCTTTAGAGGAGGAGAAGAAGACCTGCTCTAATGATGGTATTATCCTTTAGAGGAGGAGAAGAAGACCTGCTCTAATGATGGTATTATCCTTTAGAGGAGGAGAAGAAGACCTGCTCTAATGATGGTATTATCCTTTAGAGGAGGAGGAGAAGACCTGCTCTAATGATGGTATTATCCTTTAAGGGGAGGAGAAGAAGACCTGCTCTAATGATGGTATTATCCTTTAGAGGAGGAGAAGAAGACCTGCTCTAATGATGGTATTATCCTTTAGAGGAGAGAAGAAGACCTGCTCTAATGATGGTATTATCCTTTAGAGGGAGGGAGAAGAAGACCTGCTCTAATGATGGTATTATCCTTTAGAGGAGGAGGAGAAGACCTGCTCTAATGATGGTATTATCCTTTAGAGGAGGAGAAGAAGACCTGCTCTAATGATGGTATTATCCTTTAGAGGAGGAGAAGAAGACCTGCTCTAATGATGGTATTATCCTTTAGAGGAGG
>NW_027006906.1:0-2546 GCF_036934945.1 Oncorhynchus masou masou
TCTCTCTCTCTCTCTCTCTCTCGCCTCTGTCTGCTCTCTTGGCTTCTACCTGTCTCTCTCTCTCTCTCTCTCTCTCTCCTCTGTCTGCTCTCTTATTCTACCTGTCTCTCTCTCTCCTCTGTCTGCTCTCTTGGCTTCTACCTGTCTCTCTCTCTCTCTCTCCTCTGTCTGCTCTCTTGGCTTCTACCTGTTCTCTCTCTCTCTCTCTCTCCTCTGTCTGCTCTCTTGGCTTCTACCTGTCTCTCTCTCTCTTTCTCCTCTGTCTGCTCTCTTGGCTTCTACCTGTCTCTCTCTCTCTCTCCTCTGTCTGCTCTCTTGGCTTCTACCTGTCTCTCTCTCTCTCTCCTCTGTCTGCTCTCTTGGCTTCTACCTGTCTCTCTCTCTCTCTCCTCTGTCTGCTCTCTTGGCTTCTACCTGTCTCTCTCTCTTTCCCCTCTGTCTGCTCTCTTAGCTTCTACATGTCTCTCTCTCTCTGTCTGCTCTCATGGCTTCTACCTGTCTCTCTCTCTCTCTCTTTCTTCTCTGTCTGCTCTCTTGGCTTCTACCTGTCTCTCTCTCTTTCTCCTCTGTCTGCTCTCTTGGCTTCTACCTGTCTCTCTCTCTTTCTCCTCTGTCTGCTCTCTTGGCTTCTACCTGTCTCTCTCTCTCTCTACTCTGTCTGCTCTCTTGGCTTCTACCTGTCTCTCTCTCTCTCTCTGTCTGCTCTCTTGGCTTCTACCTCTCTCTCTCTCTTCTCCTCTGTCTGCTCTCTTGGCTTCTACCTGTCTCTCTCTCTCTCCTCTGTCTGCTCTCTTGGCTTCTACCTGTCTCTCTCTCTCTCTCTCCTCTGTCTGCTCTCTTGGCATCTACCTGTCTCTCTCTCTTCTCCTCTGTCTGCTCTCTTGGCTTCTACCTGTCTCCTCTCTCTCTCTACTCTGTCTGCTCTCTTGGCTTCTACCTGTCTCTCTCTCTCTCCTCTGTCTGCTCTCTTGGCTTCTACCTGTCTCTCTCTCTCTCTCTCTCTCTCTCTCTCTCTCTCTCTCTCTCCTCTGTCTGCTCTCTTGGCTTCTACCTGTCTCTCTCTCTCCTCTGTCTGCTCTCTTGGCTTCTACCTGTCTCTCTCTCTCTCTACTCTGTCTGCTCTCTTGGCTTCTACCTGTCTCTCTCTCTCCTCCCTCTGTCTGCTCTCTTGGCTTCTACCTGTCTCTCTCTCTCCTCTGTCTGCTCTCTTGGCTTCTACCTGTCTCTCTCTCTCTCTCCTCTGTCTGCTCTCTTGGCTTCTACTCTCCTGTCTCTCTCTCTCCTCTGTCTGCTCTCTTGGCTTCTACCTGTCTCTCTCTCTCTCTCCTCTGTCTGCTCTCTTGGCTTCTACCTGTCTCTCTCTGTCTCTCTCTCTCTCTGTCTGCTCTCTTGGCTTCTACCTGTCTCTCTCTCTCCTCTGTCTGTCTCTCTTGGCTTCTACCTGTCTCTCTCTCTCTTTCTACTCTGTCTGCTCTCTTGGCTTCTACCTGTCTCTCTCTCTCTCTCTGTCTGCTCTCTTGGCTTCTACCTGTCTCTCTCTCTCTTCCTCTGTCTGCTCTCTTGGCTTCTACCTGTCTCTCTCTCCTCTGTCTGCTCTCTTGGCTTCTACCTGTCTCTCTCTCTCCTCTGTCTGCTCTCTTGGCTTCTACCTGTCTCTCTCTCTCTCTCTACTCTGTCTGCTCTCTTGGCTTCTACCTGTCTCTCTCTCTCCTCTGTCTGCTCTCTTGGCTTCTACCTGTCTCTCTCTCTCCTCTGTCTGCTCTCTTGGCTTCTACCTGTCTCTCTCTCTCTCCTCTGTCTGCTCTCTTGGCTTCTACTCTCTCTCTCTCTCTCTCTCTCCTCTGTCTGCTCTCTGGCTTCTCCTGTCTCTGTCTCTCTCCCTCTGTCTGCTCTCTTGGCTTCTCCTGTCTCTCTCTCTCTCTCTCTGTCTACTCTCTTGGCTTCTACTCTGCCTCTCTCTCTCTCCTCTGTCTGCTCTCTTGGCTTCTACCTGTCTCTCTCTCTCTCTACTCTGTCTGCTCTCTTGGCTTCTACCTGTCTCTCTCTCTCTCTCTGTCTGCTCTCTGGCTTCTACCTGCTCTCTCTCTCTCTCCTCTGTCTGCTCTCTTGGCTTCTACCTGTCTCTCTCTCTCCTCTGTCTGCTCTCTTGGCTTCTACCTTTCGCTCTCTTCTCTCTCTACTCTGTCTGCTCTCTTGGCTTCTACATGTCTCTCTCTCTCTCTCTCTGTCTGCTCTCCTGGCTTCTTCCTGTCTCCTCTCTCTCTTCCTCTGTCTGCTCTCTTGGCTTCTACCTTGTCTCTCTCTCTCTCTCCTCTGTCTGTCTCTCTTGGCTTCTACCTGTCTCTCTCTCTCCTCTGTCTGCTCTCTTGGCATCTACCTCTCTCTCTCTCTCTACTCTGTCTGCTCTCTTGGCTTCTACCTGTCTCTCTCTCTCTCTCTGCTCTGTCTGGCTCTCTTGGCTTCTACCTGTCTCTCTCTCTCTCTCTCTGTCTGCTCTCTTGGCTTCTACCTGTCTCTCTCTCTCCTCTGTCTGCTCTCTTGGCTTC
>NW_027006907.1:0-92500 GCF_036934945.1 Oncorhynchus masou masou
CATTATTAAAGTGACCAGTGTTCCATTATTAAAGTGACCAGTGTTCCATTATTAAAGTGACCAGTGTTCCATTATTAAGTGACCAGTGTTCCATGATTAAAGTGACCAATGTTCCATTATTGGTGACCAGTGTTCCATGATTAAAGTGACCAGTGTTCCGTGTGTCAAAGGGGTTCCAGTGTTCCATTATTAGTGACCAGTGTTACATTATTAAAGTGACCAGTGTTCCATTATTAAGGTGACTAGTGTTCCATTATTAAAGTGACCAATGTTCCATTATTAGTGACCAGTGTTCCATTATTAAAGTGACCAGTGTTCCATTATTAGTGACCAGTGTTCCATTATTAAAGGGACCAGTGTTCCATTATTAAAGAGACCAGTGTTCCATTATTAAAGTGACCAGTGTTCCATTATTAAAGTGACCAGTGTTCCATTATTAAAGTGACCAGTGTTCCATGATTAAAGTGACCAGTGTTCCATTATTAAAGTGACCAGTGTTCCATTATTAAAGGACCAGTGTTCCATTATTAAAGTGACCAGTGTTCCATTAATAAAGTGACCAGTGTTCCATTATTAAAGTGACCAATGTTCCATTATTAAAGTGGCCAGTGTTCCATTATTAAAGTGACCAGTGTTCCATTATTAAAGTGACCAGTGTTCCATTATTAAAGTGACCAGTGTTCCATTATTAAAGTGACCAGTGTTCCCATTAATAAAGTGACCAGTGTTCCATTATTAAAGTGACCAGTGTTCCATTATTAAAGTGACCAATGTTACATGATTAAAGTGGCCAGTGTTCCATTATTAAAGTGACCAGTGTTCCATTATTAAAGTGACCAGTGTTCCATTAATAAAGTGACCAGTGTTCCATTATTAAAGTGACTAGTGTTTCATTATTAAAGTGACTAGTGTTCCATTATTAAAGTGACCAATGTTCCATTATTAGTGACCAGTGTTCCATTATTAAAGTGACCCGTGTTCCATTATTAAAGTGACCAGTGTTCCATTATTACAGTGACCAGTGTTCCATTATTAAAGTGAGCAGTGTTCCATTATTAAAGTGACCAGTGTTCCATTATTAAAGTGACCAGTGTTCCATTATTAAAGTGACCAGTGTTCCATTATTAAAGTGACCAGTGTTCCATTATTAAAGTGAGCAATGTTCCATTATTAGTGACCAGTGTTCCATTATTAAAGTGACCAGTGTTCCATTATTAAAGGGACCAGTGATCCATTATTAAAGTGACCAGTGTTCCATTATTAAAGTGACCAGTGTTCCATTATTAAAGTGACCAGTGTTCCATTATTAAAGTGACCAGTGTTCCATTATTAAAGTGAGCAATGTTGTTCATTATTAGTGACCAGTGTTCCATTATTAAAGTGACCAGTGTTCCATTATTAAAGGGACCAGTGATCCATTATTAAAGTGACCAGTGTTCCATTATTAAAGGGACCAGTGATCCATTATTAAAGTGACCAGTGTTCCATTATTAAAGTGACCAGAGACTCCCTTATTAAAGTGACCAGTGTTCCATTATTAAAGTGACCAGTGTTCCATTATTAAAGTGACCAGTGTTCCATTATTAAAGTGACCAGTGTTCCATTATTAAAGTGAGCAATGTTCCATTATTAGTGACCAGTGTTCCATTATTAAAGTGACCAGTGTTCCATTATTAAAGGGACCAGTGGATCCATTATTAAAGTGACCAGTGTTCCATTATTAAAGTGACCAGTGTTCCATTATTAAAGTGACCAGTGTTCCATTATTAAAGTGACCAGTGTTCCATTATTAAAGTGAGCAATGTTCCATTATTAGTGACCAGTGTTCCATTATTAAAGTGACCAGTGTTCCATTATTAAAGGGACCAGTGATCCATTATTAAAGTGACCAGTGTTCCATTATTAAAGTGACCAGTGTTCCATTATTAAAGGGACCAGTGTTCCATTATTAAAGGGACCAGTGTTCCATTATTAAAGGGACCAGTGTTCCATTATTAAAGGGACCAGTGTTCCATTATTAAAGGGACCAGTGTTCCATTATTAAAGGGACCAGTGTTCCATTATTAAAGGGACCAGTGTTCCATTATTAAAGGGACCAGTGTTCCATTATTAAAGGGACCAGTGTTCCATTATTAAAGTGACCAGTGATCCATTATTAAAGGGACCAGTGTTCCATTATTAAAGTGACCAGAGTCAGTCTGTCAATGTCTCTTCCTCTTCCTGTGTTGCCAATGTCTCTTCCTGTGTTGCCAATGTCTCTTCCTGTGTTGCCAATGTCTCTTCCTGTGTTGCCAATGTCTCTTCCTGTGTTGCCAATGTCTCTTCCTGTGTTGCCAATGTCTCTTCCTGTGTTGCCAATGTCTCTTCTGGACGAAATTATTACGTTTTTAAGAAATTTAGCAACGTGTGTATTATACCAAACATATATATATAAAATAAAGTGGTGATCCTAACTGACCTAAGACAGAGAATTTTTACTAGGATTAAATGTCAGGAATTGTGAAAAACTGAGTTTAAATGTATTTGGCTAAGGTGTATGTAAACTTCCGACTTCAACTGTAAATGCCTCTTTATGTGTGTGTGTGCAGACAGACAGACAGACAGACAGACAGACAGACAGACAGACAGACAGACATGTAGAGACAGACAGACAGACAGACAGACAGACAGACAGACAGACAGACAGACAGACAGACAGACAGACAGACATGTAGAGACAGACAGACAGACAGACAGACAGACAGACATGTAGAGACAGACAGACAGAGACAGACAGACAGACAGAGACAGACAGACAGACAGACATGTAGAGACAGACAGACAGACAGACAGACAGACAGACAGACAGACAGACAGACAGACAGACAGACAGACAGACAGACAGACAGACAGACAGACAGACAGACAGACAGACAGACAGACAGACAGTACCTGGTTGCCATTGTATGTCCAGGACCCAAACGTGAGGTTACACCACTGCCAGTCGAAGGGAAAGTAGGAGACGTCCACAACACAGGAGCTCTTGGTGATGGCCGGCATGTCCCAGGTTATCTCTCCATTGTAACGTAACACCACGTTGGTGTCTGCTGGACCAGATGCTTCCTCATCAGCCCTACACACAGAGACAGAGACACACAGAGACACAGAGACGCACAGAAACACACAGAGACACACAGACAGAGACACACAGAAACACACAGAAACACACAGACACAGAGAGACACAGAGAGACACAGAGACACACAGAGACACACAGAAACACACAGAAACACACAGACACAGAGACACACAGAGCCACACAGAAACACACAGAAACACACAGACACAGAGAGACACAGAGAGACACACAGATACAGAGAGACACACAGATACAGAGAGACACACAGACACAGAGACACACAGACACACAGAGACAAACGGACACACAGAGACACACAGAGACACATAGAGACACAAAGAAACCCAGAGACACAGAGACAAACAGACACACAGAGACACACAGAGACAAACAGACTCACAGAGACAAACAGACACACACAGAGACAAACAGACACACACAGAGACAAACAGACACAGAGACACACAGAGACACACAGACACAGAGACAAACAGAAACTCAGAGACACACAGACACACACAGAGATACACAGAGACACACAGACACAAAGAGACACACAGAGACAAACAGACACACACAGAGACACACAGAAACACACAGACACATATACATATGGACACACAGACATACAGACACACAGACATACACAGAGACACACAGACATACAGACACACAGACACACAGAGACACAGAGACAGACACACACAGACATACAGACACACAGACACACACAGAGACAAACGGACACACAGAGACACACAGAGACAAACAGACACACACAGACACACACAGAGACACACAGAGACACACAGACACACCCAGTGTAAATATACACATAGAGAGTTATATAGAGACACAGAGAGGTATATAAGAGGTATATAGAGACACAGAGAGGTATATAGAGAGGTATATAGAGAGGTATATAGAGGGGTATATAGAGACACAGAGAGGTATATAGAGAGGTATATAGAGACACAGAGAGGTATATACAGAGGTATATAGAGAGATATATAGAGAGGTATATAGAGAGGTATATAGAGAGGTATATAGAGACACAGAGAGGTATATATAGAGGTATATATAGAGGTATATAGAGAGGTATATAGAGAGGTATATAGAGAGGTATATAGAGACAGAGAGGTATATAGAGAGATATATAGAGAGGTATATAGAGACACAGAGAGGTATATAGAGATACAGAGAGGTATATAGAGAGATATTGTTATTAAGCACTATGTCAGGTCTCCATTGAGAGAGATCCAGACTGACTTGTTATTAAGCACTATGTCAGGTCTCCACAGAGAGACAGAGACCCAGACTGACTTGTTATAAAGCACTATGTCAGGTCTCCACAGAGAGACAGAGATCCAGACTGCCTTGTTATAAAGCACTATGTCAGGTCTCCACAGAGAGACAGAGATCCAGACTGACTTGTTATAAAGCACTATGTCAGGTCTCCACAGAGAGACAGAGACCCGGACTGACTTGTTATAAAGCACTATGTCAGGTCTCCACAGAGAGACAGAGATCCAGACTGACTTGATATAAAGCACTATGTCAGGACTCCACAGAGAGGGATCCAGACTGACTTGTTATAAAGCACTATGTCAGGACTCCACAGAGAGACAGAGATCCAGACTGACTTGTTATGAAGCACTATGTCAGGTCTCCACAGAGAGACAGAGACCCAGACTGACTTGTTATAAAGCACTATGTCAGGTCTCCACAGAGAGAGATCCAGACTGACTTGTTATAAAGCACTATGTCAGGTCTCCACAGAGAGATCCAGACTGACTTGTTATAAAGCACTATGTCATGTCTCAACAGAGAGAGATCCAGACTGACTTGTTATAAAGCACTATGTCAGGTCTCCACAGAGAGAGATCCAGACTGACTTGTTATAAAGCACTATGTCAGGTCTCCACAGAGAGAGATCCAGACTGACTTGTTATAAAGCACTATGTCATGCCTCCACAGAGAGAGATCCAGACTGACTTGTTATAAAGCACTATGTCAGGTCTCCACAGAGATCCAGACTGACTTGTTATAAAGCACTATGTCATGTCTCCACAGAGAGAGATCCAGACTGACTTGTTATAAAGCACTATGTCATGTCTCCACAGAGAGAGATCCAGACTGACTTGTTATAAAGCACTATGTCATGTCTCCACAGAGAGAGATCCAGACTGACTTGTTATAAAGCACTATGTCAGGTCTCCACAGAGAGAGATCCAGACTGACTTGTTATAAAGCACTATGTCAGGTCTCCACAGAGAGACAGAGATCCAGACTGACTTGTTATAAAGCACTATGTCAGGTCTCCACACAGAGAGAGATCCAGACTGACTTGTTATAAAGCACTATGTCAGGTCTCCACAGAGATCCAGACTGACTTGTTATAAAGCACTATGTCAGGTCTCCACAGAGATCCAGACTGACTTGTTATAAAGCACTATGTCAGGTCTCCACAGAGATCCAGACTGACTTGTTATAAAGCACTATGTCAGGTCTCCACAGAGATCCAGACTGACTTGTTATAAAGCACTATGTCAGGTCTCCACAGAGATCCAGACTGACTTGTTATAAAGCACTATGTCAGGTCTCCACAGAGATCCAGACTGACTTGTTATAAAGCACTATGTCAGGTCTCCACAGAGATCCAGACTGACTTGTTATAAAGCACTATGTCATGTCTCCACAGAGAGAGATCCAGACTGACTTGTTATAAAGCACTATGTCAGGTCTCCACAGAGAGACAGAGATCCAGACTGACTTGTTATAAAGCACTATGTCAGGTCTCCACAGAGAGAGATCCAGACTGACTTGTTATAAAGCACTATGTCAGGTCTCCACAGAGATCCAGACTGACTTGTTATAAAGCACTATGTCAGGTCTCCACAGAGATCCAGACTGACTTGTTATAAAGCACTATGTCAGGTCTCAACAGAGAGAGATCCAGACTGACTTGTTATAAAGCACTATGTCAGGTCTCCACAGAGAGAGATCCAGACTGACTTGATATAAAGCACTATGTCAGGACTCCACAGAGAGGGATCCAGACTGACTTGTTATAAAGCACTATGTCAGGACTCCACAGAGAGACAGAGATCCAGACTGACTTGTTATGAAGCACTATGTCAGGTCTCCACAGAGAGACCGAGACCCAGACTGACTTGTTATAAAGCACTATGTCAGGTCTCCACAGAGAGAGATCCAGACTGACTTGTTATAAAGCACTATGTCAGGTCTCCACAGAGAGAGATCCAGACTGACTTGTTATAAAGCACTATGTCATGTCTCAACAGAGAGAGATCCAGACTGACTTGTTATAAAGCACTATGTCAGGTCTCCACAGAGAGAGATCCAGACTGACTTGTTATAAAGCACTATGTCAGGTCTCCACAGAGAGAGATCCAGACTGACTTGTTATAAAGCACTATGTCATGCCTCCACAGAGAGAGATCCAGACTGACTTGTTATAAAGCACTATGTCAGGTCTCCACAGAGATCCAGACTGACTTGTTATAAAGCACTATGTCATGTCTCCACAGAGAGAGATCCAGACTGACTTGTTATAAAGCACTATGTCATGTCTCCACAGAGAGAGATCCAGACTGACTTGTTATAAAGCACTATGTCATGTCTCCACAGAGAGAGATCCAGACTGACTTGTTATAAAGCACTATGTCAGGTCTCCACAGAGAGCGATCCAGACTGACTTGTTGTAGAGCACTATATCAGGTCTCCACAGAGAGACAGAGATCCAGACTGACTTGTTATAAAGCACTATGTCAGGTCTCCACAGAGAGAGATCCAGACTGACTTGTTATAAAGCACTATGTCAGGTCTCCACAGAGATCCAGACTGACTTGTTATAAAGCACTATGTCAGGTCTCCACAGAGATCCAGACTGACTTGTTATAAAGCACTATGTCAGGTCTCCACAGAGATCCAGACTGACTTGTTATAAAGCACTATGTCAGGTCTCCACAGAGATCCAGACTGACTTGTTATAAAGCACTATGTCAGGTCTCCACAGAGATCCAGACTGACTTGTTATAAAGCACTATGTCAGGTCTCCACAGAGATCCAGACTGACTTGTTATAAAGCACTATGTCAGGTCTCCACAGAGATCCAGACTGACTTGTTATAAAGCACTATGTCATGTCTCCACAGAGAGAGATCCAGACTGACTTGTTATAAAGCACTATGTCAGGTCTCCACAGAGAGACAGAGATCCAGACTGACTTGTTATAAAGCACTATGTCAGGTCTCCACAGAGAGAGATCCAGACTGACTTGTTATAAAGCACTATGTCAGGTCTCCACAGAGATCCAGACTGACTTGTTATAAAGCACTATGTCAGGTCTCCACAGAGATCCAGACTGACTTGTTATAAAGCACTATGTCAGGTCTCCACAGAGATCCAGACTGACTTGTTATAAAGCACTATGTCAGGTCTCCACAGAGAGAGATCCAGACTGACTTGTTATAAAGCACTATGTCAGGTCTCCACAGAGAGAGATCCAGACTGACTTGTTATAAAGCACTATGTCAGGTCTCCACAGAGAGACAGAGATCCAGACTGACTTGTTATAAAGCACTATGTCAGGTCTCCACAGAGAGACAGAGATCCAGACTGACTTGTTATAAAGCACTATGTCAGGTCTCCACAGAGAGAGATCCAGACTGACTTGTTATAAAGCACTATGTCAGGTCTCCACAGAGATCCAGACTGACTTGTTATAAAGCACTATGTCAGGTCTCCACAGAGAGACAGAGATCCAGACTGACTTGATATAGAGCACTATGTCAGGTCTCCACAGAGAGAGATCCAGACTGACTTGTTATAAAGCACTATGTCAGGTCTCCACAGAGATCCAGACTGACTTGTTATAAAGCACTATGTCAGGTCTCCACAGAGAGAGATCCAGACTGACTTGTTATAAAGCACTATGTCAGGTCTCCACAGAGATCCAGACTGACTTGTTATAAAGCACTATGTCAGGTCTCCAGACCAGGTTACTGGGGATGCGGATAACCTCCAGTCCATCGTATTCCTCTTTATCCCACTTCAGGTACGCATCGAACCACGTCTGACGGATCCACAGGTAGGTAGTCAACACCTGGTTCCTCTCGTCCTGCAGACACACACACACACGCACACACACACACACACACACACGTCAGGACAGATGAACCTTGACATCCTGGTTATTTGACGAACAGTTTTATATCTACATTACGATCCACTGCTGCCCCCTAGAGACATTAAAAACACATGGAAAACCCAGGAACAGGGTTGGAGAGAGAGTCCTGCAGTAACCCAGGAACAGGGTTGGAGAGAGAGTCCTGCATTAACCCAGGAACAGGGTTGGAGAGAGAGTCCTGCAGTAAACCAGGAACAGGGTTGGATAGAGAGTCCTGCAGTACACCAGGAACAGGGTTGGAGAAAGAGTCCTGCAGTAACCCAGGAACAGGGTTGGATAGAGAGTCCTGCAGTAAACCAGGAACAGGGTTGGATAGAGAGTCCTGCAGTAACCCAGGAACAGGGTTGGAGAAAGAGTCCTGCAGTAACCCAGGAACAGGGTTGGATAGAGAGTCCTGCAGTACACCAGGAACAGGGTTGGATAGAGGGTCCTGCAGTAACCCAGGAACAGGGTTGGAGAGAGAGTCCTTGTCATGTCTTGTTATGTCTGTTCCTGTCCTTTCTCTTCACTCTGTCTCTCTCTGCTGGTCTTTTTAGGTTACCTTCTCTGTCTCTCATTCTTCAGCTGTTCTACATCTCCTCTAACTAGCTCATTCACTCTTTCACACCTGTTCTCTCTTCCCCTCTGATTAGGTCTCTATTTCTCTCTCTGTTCCTGCTACTTTCAGTGTCTGATTCTTGTTTGTGTTTTTGATGCCAGAAGCAAGCTGTCGTCGCGTTTGCTTCCACCTTGTCCTATCCTGTCGGAGTCTGCCTGGCAGGTGCATCCTGCATTATACCAACGTTCTTTTGTTCCATTGACTACGTTGGAAGAGGATTTATGCCATTCCTGTTTTTCATTAAAGAACTCTGTTTTCTGTTAAAACCGCTTTGGGTCTTCACTCAAGTACATAACAGAAGAATCAGACCAAGAATGGACCCAGCGGCCCGGACCCTTTTCACTCCGCCGTCGAGATCCAGGAGCGATGCTAGGCAGACACGAGGAGGAATTGTCTGCTGCTCGACATGCCGTTGAGACCCTGGCCGTCCAAGTCTCCGACCTCACAAGACAGGTTCACCGACTCCACCTCGATCCACCGCCCACTTCCAGGGTTTCCGAGTCTCCGGAGCCCAGGATCAACAACCCGCCGTGTTACTCTGGGGGAGCCCACTGAGTGCCGCTCATTCCTCACTCAGTGTGATGTGGTGTTCTCTCTCCAGCCCAACACTTACTCCAGGAGCGCAGCCCGCATCGCCACGTCATTTCTCTCCTTACCGGACGGGCGCGAGTGGGGGCACGGCAGTCTGGGAGGCGAGGGGCTGAGTGTATTAACCAGTATCAGGACTTTAAGGAGGAGATGATACGGGTTTTTGACCGTTCTGTTTTTGGGGAGGAGGCTTCCAGGGCCCTGTCTTCCTATGTCAGGGGAATCGATCCATAACGGATTATTCTATTGAGTTTCGCACTCGCTGCCTCAAGTGACTGGAACGAGCCGGCTTTGCTCGCTCGTTTTCTGGAGGGTCTCCTCGAGGTTAAGGACGAGATCCTCTCCCGGGAGGTTCCTTCCAGTCTGGACTCCTCAATAGCTCTCGCTATTCGCATAGAGCGACGGTTTGATCTTCGTCGCCGAGCTCGTGGAAAGGAGCTCGCGTTCTCCGTTGCTCCCCTCTCCACATCACTGCCACCTGCCGCATCACTGCCACCTCCTCCGCCGGCTCGGATGCTGAGCCTATGCAGCTGGGGGGTATCCGCATCTCGGCCAAGGAGAAGGAACGGAGAATCACCAATCGCCTCTGTCTCTACTGCGGCTCCGCTGGTCATTTTGTCACCTCATGTCCAGTAAAGGCCAGAGCTCATCAGTAAGAGGAGGGCTACTGGTGAGCGCAACTACCAGGCCTCTCCTTCTGGATCACGCACTACTTTTCCGGTCCATCTCCGCTGGCCCGGTTCATCTGCTTCCTGCAGTGCCTTGATAGACTCTGGGGCGGAGGGCTGTTTTATGGACGAGACCTGGGCTCGGGAACATGACATTCCTCTCAGACAGTTAGGGAGCCCACGGCCTTGTTCGCTTTAGATGGTAGTTCTCTCCCCAAGATTCAGCGTGAGACGCTGCCTTTAACCCTCACTGTCTCTGGTAATCATAGCGAAACCATTTCTTTTTTAATTTTTCGTTCACCTTTTACACCTGTTGTTTTGGGTCATCCCTGGCTAGTGCGCCATAACCCTTCTATTAATTGGTCTAGTAATACTATCCTATCCTGGAATGTTTCTTGTCATGTGACCTGTTTAATGTCTGCTATCCCTCCTGTTTCCTCTGTCTCTTCTTCACAGGAGGAGCCTGGCGATTTGACAGGGGTGCCGGAGGAGTATCACGATCTGCGCACGGTGTTCAGTCGTTCCAAGGCCACTTCTCTCCCTCCACACCGGTCGTATGACTGTAGTATTGATCTCCTTCCGGGAACTACTCCCCCCGGGGTAGATTATACTCTCTGTCGGCTCCCGAACGTAAGGCTCGAGGATTATTTGTCGGTTTCGCCGACGCCGGTACCATAGTCTCCTCCTCCTCTCCCGCCGGAGCGGGGTTTTTTTTTGTTCAGAAGAAGGACGGGTCCCTGCGCCCATGCGTGATTATCGAGGGCTGAATGACATAACAGTTAAGAATCGTTATCCGCTTCCTCTTATGTCTTCAGCCTTCGAGATCCTGCAGGGAGCCAGGTTTTTCACCAAATTGGACCTTCGTAACGCCTACCATCTCGTGCGCATCAGGGAGGGGGACGAGTGGAAGACGGCGTTTAACACTCCGTTAGGGCACTTTGAATACCGGGTTCTTCCTTTCGGCCTCGTTAACGCTCCAGCTGTCTTTCAGGCACTAGTTAACGACGTCCTGAGAGACATGCTGAACATTTTTGTTTTCGTTTACATGGACGATATCCTGATTTTTTCACCGTCTCTCTCGATTCATGTTCAGCACGTGCGACGCGTCCTCCAGCGCCTTTTGGAGAACTGTCTTTATGTGAAGGCTGAGAAGTGCATTTTTCATGCCGCCTCTGTCCCTTTTCTCGGTTCCGTTATTTCCGCTGAGGGCATTAAGATGGATCCCGCTAAGGTCCAGGCTGTCATTGATTGGCCCGTTCCTAAGTCACGCGTCGAGCTGCAGCGCTTTCTGGGCTTCGCTAATTTCTATCGTCGTTTCATCCGTATTTCGGTCAGGTGGCAGCTCCCCTCACAGCCCTTACTTCTGTTAAGACGTGCTTTAAGTGGTCCGTTTCCGCCCAGGAGCTTTTGATCTTCTTAAGAATCGTTTTACATCCGCTCCTATTCTTGTTACACCTGACATCTCTAGACAGTTTGTTGTTGAGGTTGACGCGTCAGAGGTGGGCGTGGGAGCCATTCTTTCTCAGCGCTCTCTCTGACGGCAAGGTCCATCCTGCGCGTTTTTCTCTCATCGCTTATCGCCGTCAGAACGTAACTATGATGTTGGTAACGTTGAACTGCTCGCCATCCGCTTAGCCCTGGGCGAATGGCGACAGTGGTTGGAGGGGGCGACCGTTCCTTTGTCGTTTGGACTGACCATAGGAACCTTGAGTACATCCGTTCAGCCAAACGACTTAATGCGCGTCAGGCTCGTTGGGCTCTGTTTTTCGCTCGTTTCGAGTTTGTTATTTCTTATCGTCCGGGCTCAAAGCATCAGGCTTGGTGTTTTTTATCTCGTCTCTTCAGTTCTTCTGAGGTCTCCACCGACCCCGAGGGGATTCTCCCTGACGGGCGTGTTGTCGGGTTGACTGTCTGGGGAATTGAGAGGCAGGTAAAGCAAGCACTCGCTCACACTCCGTCGCCGCGAGCTTGTCCTAGGAACCTTCTGTTCGTTCCCGTTCCTACTCGTCCGGCCGTTCTTCAGTGGGCCCACTCTGCCAAGTTAGCCGGCCACCCCGGCGTTCGGGGTACGCTCGCTTCCATTCGCCAGCGTTTCTGGTGGCCCACTCGGGAACGTGACGCGTCGATTTGTCGCCGCTTGTTCGGTCTGCGCGCAGACAAAATCTGGGAACTCTCCTCCTGCCGGCCGTCTCAGACCGCTTCCCATTCCCTCTCGACCGTGGTCTCACATCGCTTTAGATTTTATCACCGGACTGCCTTCATCAGCGGGGAAGACAGTTATTCTTACGGTTGTCGATAGATTCTCTAAGGCGGCTCATTTCATTCCTCTCGATAAGCTCCCTTCTGCTAAGGAGACGGCTCAGATCATTATCGAGAATGTTTTCCGAATTCATGGCCTTCCGTCTGACGTCGTTTCCGACAGAGGCCCGCAGTTCACGTCTCAATTTTGGAGGGAGTTTTGCCGTTTGATTGGGGCTTCCGTCAGTCTCTCGTCCGGCTTTCATCCCCAGTCTAACGGTCAAGCCGAACGGGCCAATCAGACTGTTGGTCGCATTTTACGCAGCCTTTCTTTTCGTAACCCTGCGTCTTGGTCAGAACAGCTCCCTGGGCAGAGTACGCCCACAACTCGCTTCCCTCGTCTGCTACCGGTCTATCCCCTTTTCAGTGTAGCCTCGGGTACCAGCCTCCGCTGTTCTCATCTCAGCTCGCCGAGTCCTGCGTCCCCTCCGCTCAGGCTTTTGTCCAGCGTTGCGAGCGCACCTGGAAGGGGGGTCAGGTCGGCACTTTGCCGTAATAGGGCGCAGACTGTGAGGGCCGCTAATAAGCGTAGGACCAAGAGTCCTAGATATTGTTGCGGTCAGAGAGTATGGCTCTCCACTCAGAACCTTCCCCTTAAGACAGCTTCTCGCAAGTTGGCCCCGCGGTTCATTGGTCCGTTCCGTATTTCTCAGGTCATTAATCCTGTCGCAGTGCGACTTCTTCTCCCGCGCTATCTTCGTCGCGTTCACCCGGTCTTCCATGTCTCCTGTGTTAAGCCCGTTCTTCGCGCCCCCGCTCGTCCCTCCCCCCATCCTTGTCGAGGGCGCACCCATCTACAGGGTTCGTAAGATTTTGGACATGCGCCCTCGGGGCCGTGGTCAGCAGTACCTAGTGGATTGGGAGGGGTACGGTCCTGAGGAGAGGAGTTGGGTTCCCTCTCGGGACGTGCTGGACCGTTCGCTGATCGATGATTTCCTCCGTTGCCGCCAGGTTTCCTCTCGAGTGCGCCAGGAGGCGCTCGGTGAGTGGGGGGGTACTGTCATGTCTTGTTATGTCTGTTCCTGTCCTTTCTCTTCACTCTGTCTCTCTCTGCTGGTCTTTTTAGGTTACCTTCTCTGTCTCTCATTCTTCAGCTGTTCTACATCTCCTCTAACTAGCTCATTCACTCTTTCACACCTGTTCTCTCTTCCCCCTCTGATTAGGTCTCTATTTCTCTCTCTGTTCCTGCTACTTTCAGTGTCTGATTCTTGTTTGTGTTTTTTGATGCCAGAAGCAAGCTGTCGTCGCGTTTGCTTCCACCTTGTCCTATCCTGTCGGAGTCTGCCTGGCAGGTGCATCCTGCATTATACCAACGTTCTTTTGTTCCATTGACTACGTTGGAAGAGGATTTATGCCATTCCTGTTTTTCATTAAAGAACTCTGTTTTCTGTTAAAACCGCTTTTGGGTCTTCACTCAAGTACATAACAGTCCTGCATTAACCCAGGAAAAGGGTTGGAGAGAGAGTCCTGCAGTAACCCAGGAACAGGGTTGGAGAGAGAGTCCTGCAGTAACCCAGGAACAGGGTTGGATAGAGAGTCCTGCAGTAACCCAGGAACAGGGTTGGAGAGAGAGTCCTGCAGTAAACCAGGAACAGGGTTGGAGAGAGAGTCCTGCAGTAACCCAGTAACAGGGTTGGAGAGAGAGTCCTGCAGTAACCCAGGAACAGGGTTGGAGAGAGAGTCCTGCATTAACCCAGGAAAAGGGTTGGAGAGAGAGTCCTGCAGTAACCCAGGAACAGGGTTGGAGAGAGAGTCCTGCAGTAACCGAGGAACAGGGTTGGAGAGAGAGTTCTGCAGTAACCCAGGAACAGGGTTGGAGAGAGAGTCCTGCATTAACCCAGGAACAGGGTTGGAGAGAGAGTCCTGCATTAACCCAGGAAAAGGGTTGGAGAGAGAGTCCTGCAGTAACCCAGGAACATGGTTGGAGAGAGAGTCCTGCAGTAACCCAGGAACAGGGTTGGAGAGAGAGTCCTGCAGTAACCCAGGAACAGGGTTGGAGAGAGAGTCCTGCATTAACCCAGGAACAGGGTTGGAGAGAGAGTCCTGCAGTAACCCAGGAACAGGGTTGGAGAGAGAGTCCTGCAGTAACCCAGGAACAGGGTTGGGGAGAGAGTCCTGCATTAACCCAGGAACAGGGTTGGAGAGAGAGTCCTGCAGTAACCCAGGAACAGGGTTGGAGAGAGAGTCCTGCAGTAACCCAGGAACAGGGTTGGAGAGAGAGTCCTGCAGTAACCCAGGAACAGGGTTGGATAGAGAGTCCTGCAGTAACCCAGGAACAGGGTTGGAGAGAGAGTCCTGCAGTACACCAGGAACAGGGTTGGAGAGAGAGTCCTGCATTAACCCAGGAACAGGGTTGGAGAGAGAGTCCTGCAGTAACCCAGGAACAGGGTTGGAGAGAGAGTCCTGCAGTAACCCAGGAACAGGGTTGGAGAGAGAGTCCTGCAGTAACCCAGGAACAGGGTTGGAGAGAGAGTCCTGCATTAACCCAGGAACAGGGTTGGAGAGAGAGTCCTGCAGTAACCCAGGAACAGGGTTGGATAGAGAGTCCTGCAGTAACCCAGGAACAAGGTTGGATAGAGAGTCCTGCAGTAAACCAGGAACAGGGTTGGAGAGAGAGTCCTGCAGTAACCCAGGGAACAAGGTTGGAGAGAGAGTCCTGCAGTAACCCAGGAACAGGGTTGGATAGAGAGTCCTGCAGTAACCCAGGAAAAGGGTTGGAGAGAGAGTCCTGCAGTAACCCAGGAACAGGGTTGGAGAGAGAGTCCTGCAGTAACCCAGGAACAGGGTTGGAGAGAGAGTCCTGCAGTAACCCAGGAACAGGGTTGGAGAGAGAGAGTCCTGCAGTAACCCAGGAACAGGGTTGGATAGAGAGTCCTGCATTAACCCAGGAACAGGGTTGGAGAGAGAGTCCTGCAGTAACCCAGGAACAGGGTTGGAGAGAGAGTCCTGCAGTAACCCAGGAACAGGGTTGGAGAGAGAGTCCTGCAGTAACCCAGGAACAGGGTTGGAGAGAGAGTCCTGCAGTAACCCAGGAACAGGGTTGGATAGAGAGTCCTGCATTAACCCAGGAACAGGGTTGGATAGAGAGTCCTGCATTAACCCAGGAACAGGGTTGGAGAGAGAGTCCTGCAGTAACCCAGGAACAGGGTTGGAGAAAGAGTCCTGCAGTAACCCAGGAACAGAGTTGGATAGAGAGTCCTGCAGTAACCCAGGAACAGGGTTGGAGAGAGAGTCCTGCAGTACACCAGGAACAGGGTTGGAGAGAGAGTCCTGCAGTAACCCAGGAACAGGGTTGGAGAGAGAGTCCTGAGGTAACCCAGGAACAGGGTTGGATAGAGAGTCCTGCAGTAACCCAGGAAAAGGGTTGGAGAGAGAGTCCTGCAGTACACCAGGAACAGGGTTGGATAGAGAGTCCTGCAGTACACCAGGAACAGGGTTGGAGAGAGAGTCCTGCAGTAACCCAGTAACAGGGTTGGAGAGAGAGTCCTGCAGTAACCCAGGAACAGGGTTGGAGAGAGAGTCCTGCAGTAACCCAGGAACAGGGTTGGAGAGAGAGTCCTGCAGTAACCCAGGAACAGGGTTGGATAGAGAGTCCTGCAGTAACCCAGGAAAAGGGTTGGAGAGAGAGTCCTGCAGTAACCCAGGAACAGGGTTGGAGAAAGAGTCCTGCAGTAACCCAGGAACAGAGTTGGATAGTGAGTCCTGCAGTAACCCAGGAACAGGGTTGGAGAGAGAGTCCTGCATTAACCCAGGAAAAGGGTTGGAGAGAGAGTCCTGCAGTAACCCAGGAACAGGGTTGGAGAGAGAGTCCTGCAGTAACCCAGGAACATGGTTGGAGAGAGAGTCCTGCATTAACCCAGGAACAGGGTTGGAGAGAGAGTCCTGCATTAACCCAGGAAAAGGGTTGGAGAGAGAGTCCTGCAGTAACCCAGGAACAGGGTTGGAGAGAGAGTCCTGCAGTAACCCAGGAACAGGGTTGGATAGAGAGTCCTGCAGTAACCCAGGAACAGGGTTGGAGAGAGAGTCCTGCAGTAAACCAGGAACAGGGTTGGAGAGAGAGTCCTGCAGTAACCCAGTAACAGGGTTGGAGAGAGAGTCCTGCAGTAACCCAGGAACAGGGTTGGAGAGAGAGTCCTGCATTAACCCAGGAAAAGGGTTGGAGAGAGAGTCCTGCAGTAACCCAGGAACAGGGTTGGAGAGAGAGTCCTGCAGTAACCGAGGAACAGGGTTGGAGAGAGAGTTCTGCAGTAACCCAGGAACAGGGTTGGAGAGAGAGTCCTGCATTAACCCAGGAACAGGGTTGGAGAGAGAGTCCTGCATTAACCCAGGAAAAGGGTTGGAGAGAGAGTCCTGCAGTAACCCAGGAACATGGTTGGAGAGAGAGTCCTGCAGTAACCCAGGAACAGGGTTGGAGAGAGAGTCCTGCAGTAACCCAGGAACAGGGTTGGAGAGAGAGTCCTGCATTAACCCAGGAACAGGGTTGGAGAGAGAGTCCTGCAGTAACCCAGGAACAGGGTTGGAGAGAGAGTCCTGCAGTAACCCAGGAACAGGGTTGGGGAGAGAGTCCTGCATTAACCCAGGAACAGGGTTGGAGAGAGAGTCCTGCAGTAACCCAGGAACAGGGTTGGAGAGAGAGTCCTGCAGTAACCCAGGAACAGGGTTGGAGAGAGAGTCCTGCAGTAACCCAGGAACAGGGTTGGATAGAGAGTCCTGCAGTAACCCAGGAACAGGGTTGGAGAGAGAGTCCTGCAGTACACCAGGAACAGGGTTGGAGAGAGAGTCCTGCATTAACCCAGGAACAGGGTTGGAGAGAGAGTCCTGCAGTAACCCAGGAACAGGGTTGGAGAGAGAGTCCTGCAGTAACCCAGGAACAGGGTTGGAGAGAGAGTCCTGCAGTAACCCAGGAACAGGGTTGGAGAGAGAGTCCTGCATTAACCCAGGAACAGGGTTGGAGAGAGAGTCCTGCAGTAACCCAGGAACAGGGTTGGATAGAGAGTCCTGCAGTAACCCAGGAACAAGGTTGGATAGAGAGTCCTGCAGTAAACCAGGAACAGGGTTGGAGAGAGAGTCCTGCAGTAACCCAGGGAACAAGGTTGGAGAGAGAGTCCTGCAGTAACCCAGGAACAGGGTTGGATAGAGAGTCCTGCAGTAACCCAGGAAAAGGGTTGAGAGAGAGTCCTGCAGTAACCCAGGAACAGGGTTGGAGAGAGAGTCCTGCAGTAACCCAGGAACAGGGTTGGAGAGAGAGTCCTGCAGTAACCCAGGAACAGGGTTGGAGAGAGAGAGTCCTGCAGTAACCCAGGAACAGGGTTGGATAGAGAGTCCTGCATTAACCCAGGAACAGGGTTGGAGAGAGAGTCCTGCAGTAACCCAGGAACAGGGTTGGAGAGAGAGTCCTGCAGTAACCCAGGAACAGGGTTGGAGAGAGAGTCCTGCAGTAACCCAGGAACAGGGTTGGAGAGAGAGTCCTGCAGTAACCCAGGAACAGGGTTGGATAGAGAGTCCTGCATTAACCCAGGAACAGGGTTGGATAGAGAGTCCTGCATTAACCCAGGAACAGGGTTGGAGAGAGAGTCCTGCAGTAACCCAGGAACAGGGTTGGAGAAAGAGTCCTGCAGTAACCCAGGAACAGAGTTGGATAGAGAGTCCTGCAGTAACCCAGGAACAGGGTTGGAGAGAGAGTCCTGCAGTACACCAGGAACAGGGTTGGAGAGAGAGTCCTGCAGTAACCCAGGAACAGGGTTGGAGAGAGAGTCCTGAGGTAACCCAGGAACAGGGTTGGATAGAGAGTCCTGCAGTAACCCAGGAAAAGGGTTGGAGAGAGAGTCCTGCAGTACACCAGGAACAGGGTTGGATAGAGAGTCCTGCAGTACACCAGGAACAGGGTTGGAGAGAGAGTCCTGCAGTAACCCAGTAACAGGGTTGGAGAGAGAGTCCTGCAGTAACCCAGGAACAGGGTTGGAGAGAGAGTCCTGCAGTAACCCAGGAACAGGGTTGGAGAGAGAGTCCTGCAGTAACCCAGGAACAGGGTTGGATAGAGAGTCCTGCAGTAACCCAGGAAAAGGGTTGGAGAGAGAGTCCTGCAGTAACCCAGGAACAGGGTTGGAGAAAGAGTCCTGCAGTAACCCAGGAACAGAGTTGGATAGAGAGTCCTGCAGTAACCCAGGAACAGGGTTGGAGAGAGAGTCCTGCAGTACACCAGGAACAGGGTTGGAGAGAGAGTCCTGCAGTAACCCAGGAACAGGGTTGGAGAGAGAGTCCTGCAGTAACCCAGGAACAGGGTTGGATAGAGAGTCCTGCAGTAACCCAGGAAAAGGGTTGGAGAGAGAGTCCTGCAGTACACCAGGAACAGGGTTGGATAGAGAGTCCTGCAGTACACCAGGAACAGGGTTGGAGAGAGAGTCCTGCAGTAACCCAGTAACAGGGTTGGAGAGAGAGTCCTGCAGTAACCCAGGAACAGGGTTGGAGAGAGAGTCCTGCAGTAACCCAGGAACAGGGTTGGAGAGAGAGTCCTGCAGTAACCCAGGAACAGGGTTGGATAGAGAGTCCTGCAGTAACCCAGGAAAAGGGTTGGAGAGAGAGTCCTGCAGTAACCCAGGAACAGGGTTGGAGACAGGGTGATGGTCTACAGTGAGTCCTCACCATATCTTTGATCTGAGACAGGGTGATGGTCTATAATGAGTCCTCACCATATCTTTGATCTGAGACAGGGTGATGGTCTATAGTGAGACAGGGTGATGGTCTATAGTGAGACAGGGTGATGGTCTATAGTGAGTCCTCACCATGTCTTTGATCTGAGACAGGGTGATGGTCTGTAGTGAGACAGGGTGATGGTCTGTAGTGAGACAGGGTGATGGTCTATATTGAGACAGGGTGATGGTCTGTAGTGAGACAGGGTGATGATCTGTAGTGAGACAGGGTGATGGTCTGTAGTGAGACAGGGTGATGCTCTATAGTGAGTCCTCACCATGTCTTTGATCTGAGACAGGGTGATGGTCTGTAGTGAGACAGGGTGATGGTCTGTAGTGAGACAGGGTGATGGTCTATAGTGAGACAGGGTGATGGTCTGTAGTGAGACTGGGTGATGGTCTGTAGTGAGACAGGGTGATGGTCTGTAGTGAGACAGGGTGATGGTCTGTAGTGAGACAGGGTGATGGTCTATAGTGAGACAGGGTGATGGTCTGTAGTGAGACAGGGTGATGCTCTGTAGTGAGACAGGGTGATGCTCTGTAGTGATACAGGGTGATGCTCTATAGTGAGACAGGGTGATGGTCTGTAGTGAGTCCTCACCATGTCTTTGATCTGAGACAGGGTGATCTGTAGTGTGACGTTCAAGGTCTTGTCCGTGTCCTCTACTGGTCTCAGGGCACTGGAGTAATTTTCCATCAGGTCATTCAGCAATTTCTGGGCATAACGACCCTGGGCACTGGTACATACTGGAGGGAGGGGGAGGGGGAGGGAGGGAGAGAGGGGGGGGGGGGAGGGGAGGGGGAGGGTGGGAGGGGAGAGAGGGAGGGGAGGGGGAGGTTGGGAGGGGATGGGATGGGGAGAGGGAGGGTGGAGGGAGGGAGAAGGGGGAGGGGTGAGAGGGGATGGGATGGGGGAGAGGGAGGGAGGGGGAGAGGGGGAGGGGATGGGGGTGAGAGGGGATGGGATGGGGGAGAGGGAGGGAGGGGGAGAGGAGGGAGGGGATGGGGGAGAGAGGGGGAGGGGAGGAGGGGGTGGGGGAGAGGGAGGAATTATTGATCTATAATACTAATTAACATGATAGAGGTTCTCTCATCATTTATCTATAACACTAATTAACAACATGGTAGAGGTTCACCATTTATCTATAACACTAATTAACAACATGGTAGAGGTTCACCATTTATCTATAATACTAATTAACAACATGGTAGAGATTCACCATTTATCTATAACACTAATTAACAACATGTTAAAGGTTCTCTCACCATTTATCTATAATACTAATTAACATGGTAGAGGTTCTCTCACCATTTATCTATAATACTAATTAACATGGTAGAGGTTCACCATTTATCTATAATACTAATTAACAACATGGTAGAGGTTCTCTCACCATTTATTTATAACACTAATTAACAACATGGTAGAGGTTCACCATTTATCTATAACACTAATTAACAACATGTTAAAGGTTCTCTCACCATTTATCTATAATACTAATTAACAACATGGTAGATGTTCTCTCACCATTTATCTATAATACTAATTAACAACATGTTAAAGGTTCTCTCACCATTTATCTATTATACTAATTAACAACATGGTAGAGGTTCTCTCACCATTTATCTATAATACTAATTAACATGATAGAGGTTCACCATTTATCTATAATACTAATTAACAACATGGTAGAGGTTCTCTCACCATTTATCTATAATACTAATTAACATGATAGAGGTTCTCTCACCATTTATCTATAACACTAATTAACAACATGGTAGAGGTTCTCTCACCATCGATCCAGCAGCTGATCCACACCAGTAGCACCACCGTCTTCATGTTGCCCTGCTGCCTCCAACCAACGGATGAATTATTCAACTCGCAAATAACAGAGACGGCCTAGTTAGAATCCTCTTCTATGGAGTCCCATTGTGATCCACAGCCCAGCCACAGAACAAACACTCTGCACAGAACACTCTAGATAGAACACTCTGGATAGAACACTCTGGATAGAACACTCTGGATAGAACACTAGAATGTAGACATTGTGTTCTAGAGTCTTGACGCTACGCTGGTCGTTATTTTTGTGTTCCGTTGTGTCACTGAACCAGGATATCTCTCTCTCTCACACACACACACACACACACACACACACACACACACACACACACACACACACACACACACACACACACACACACACACACACACACACACACACACACACACACACACACACACACACACACACACACACACACACACACGAGCTGGGGATATCAGGTAGCACAAGGACACAGCGTGAAACCAGATACATGAACCTCTATCTGCCCATACACACCCCAAGAAACACAGACACACACACCCCAAGACACACACACACACACACTCTGCCTTACTGCGTTACACACACACACTCTGAGACAGATGTCAATCAGGCAGAGAACAACCCTTAGATCAGACAGGACAACAGGGGAGTCAAAGAGCAGTACACAGTGCACTCGGAAAGCATTCAGACCCCAGGCGGAAGCCACTCCTCAGTAAAAGGCACAACTGCCCTCTTCGAGTTTGCCAAAACGGCACCTAAAGGACCCACAAGCCTATGAGAAAAAAGATTCTCTGGTCTGATGAAACCAAGATTAAACTCCTTGGCCTGAATGCCTAGCATCTCGTCTGGAGGAAACATGGCACCATCCTTAAGGTGAAGCATGGTGGTGGCAGCATCATGCTGTGGGGATGTTTTTCAGCGGCAGGGACTGGGAGACTAGTCAGGATCGAGGCAAAGATGAACGGAGCAAAGTACAGAGAGGTCCTTGATGAAAACCTGCTCCAGAGCACTCAGGACCTCAGACTGGGGTGAAGGTTCAGCTTCCAACAGCACAACGACCTTAAGCACACAGGCAAGACAACACAGGAGTGGCTTCGGGACAAGTCTCTGAATGTCTTTGAGTGACCCAGCCAGAGCCCGGACTTGAACCCGATTGAACATATCTAGAGAGACCTGGAAATAGCTGTGCAGCGACGCTCCCCATCCAACCTGACAGAGCTTGAGAGGATCTGCAGAGAAGAATGGGAGAAACTCCCCGAATACAGGTGTGCCAAGCTTGTAGCGTCATACCCAAGAAAACTGAGGCTGTAATCGCTGCCAAAGGTACTTCAACAAAGTACTGAGTAAAGGGTCTGAATACTTACAGTACCAGTCCAAAGTTTGGACACATCTACTCACTCAAGGGTTTTCCTTTATTTTAACTATTTTCTACATTGTAGAATAATAGTGAAGACATCAAAACTATGAAATAACACATATGGAATCATGTAGTAACCCAAAACAATTTAAGCAAATCAAAATATATTTTAGATTCTTCAAAGTAGCCACCCTTTGCCTTGATGACAGCTTTGCACACTCTTGGCATTCTCTCAACCAGCTTCACCTGGAATGCTTTTCCAACAGTCTTGAAGGAGTCCCCAGATGTGCTGAGCACTTGTTGGCTGCTTTTCCTTCACTCAGCAGTCCAACTCATCCCAAACCCTCTCAATTGGGTAAAAGGTTGGGGTGATTGTAGAGGCCAGGTCATCTGATGCAGCACTCCATCACTCTCCTTCTTGGTAAAATAGCCCTTACATAGCCTGGAGGTGTGTTGGGTCATTGTCCTGTTGAAAGACAAATGGTAGTCCCACTAAGCGCAAACCAGATGGGATGGTGTATCGCTGCAGAATGCTGTGGAATTCTAAATAAATCACAGACAGTGTCACCAGCAAAGCACCCCCACACCATCACACCTCCTCCTCCATGCTTCACGGTGGGAACTACACACATGAATAATAATAATAATAATTTTGCACGCCCAATTTTTCAGTAATTGATTTGTTAAAAAAGTTTGAAATATCCAATAAATGTCGTTCCACTTCATGATTGTGTCCCACTTGTTGTTGATTCTTCACAAAAAAATACAGTTTTATATCTTTATGTTTGAAGCCTGAAATGTGGCAAAAGGTCGCAAAGTTCAAGGGGGCCGAATACTTTCG
Organism: Oncorhynchus masou masou; assembly: GCF_036934945.1. Lineage (NCBI taxonomy): Eukaryota > Metazoa > Chordata > Actinopteri > Salmoniformes > Salmonidae > Oncorhynchus > Oncorhynchus masou. The sequence goes on from NW_027006907.1 coordinate 23,198, forward strand.
CAAGGCACTGTATATATAATACTATATAATATATAATACTGTTGGTAAGGTTTATAATTCTATATAACACTGTTGGTAAGGTATATAATACTATATAATATATAATACTGTTGGTAAGGTATATATAATACTATATAATATATAATACTGTTGGTATGGTTTATAATACTATATAATATATAATACTGTTAGTAAGGTATATAATACTATATACTATATAATACTGGAGGTAAGGAATATAATATAGAATACTGTTGGTAAGGTTTATAATACTATATAATACTGTTGGTAAGGTATATAATACTATATAATATATAATACTGTTAGTAAGGTATATATAATACTATATAATATATAATACTGTTGGTATGGTTTATAATACTATATAATACTGGAGGTAAGGAATATAATATATAATACTGTTGGTAATGTTAATAATACTATATAAAATATAATACTGTTAGTAAGGTATATATAATACTATATAATATATAATACTGTTGGTAAGGTTTATAATACTATATAATATATAATACTGTTGGTAAGGTTTATAATACTATATAATATATAATACTGTTGGTAAGGTTTATAATACTATATAATACTGTTGGTAAGGTATATAATACTATATAATACTGTTGGTAAGGTTTATAATACTATATAATATATAATACTGTTGGTAAGGTTTATAATACTATATGATACTGTTGGTAAGGTTTATAATACTATATAATATATAATACTGTTGGTAAGGTTTATAATACTATATAATATATAATACTGTTGGTAAGGTTTATAATACTATATAATACTGTTGGTAAGGTATATAATAGTATATAATACTGTTGGTAAGGTTTATAATACTATATAATATATAATACTGTTGGTAAGGTTTATAATACTATATGATACTGTTGGTAAGGTTTATAATACTATATAATATATAATACTGTTGGTAAGGTTTATAATACTATATAATATATAATACTGTTGGTAAGGTATATAATACTATATAATATATAATACTGTTAGTAAGGTATATATAATACTATATAATATATAATACTGTTGGTATGGTTTATAATACTATATAATACTGTTGGTAAGGTTTATAATACAATATAATACTGTTGGTAAGGTTTATAATACTATATAATCCTGTTGGTAAGGTTTATAATACTATATAATACTGTTGGTAAGGTTTATAATACTATATAATACTGTTGGTAAGGTGTATAATACTATATAATATATAATACTGTTGGTAAGGTTTAGAATACTATATAATACTGTTGGTATGGTATATAATACTATATAATACTGTTGGAAAGGTTTATAAAACTATATAATACTGTTGGTAAGGTTTAGAATACTATATAATCCTGTTGGTAAGGTTTATAATACTATATAATATATAATACTGTTGGTAAGGTTTATAATACTATATAATATATAATACTGTTGGTAAGGTTTATAATACTATATAATACTGTTGGTAAGGTTTATAATACTATATAATCCTGTTGGTAAGGTATATAATACTATATAATACTGTTGGAAAGGTTTATAAAACTATATAATACTGTTGGAAAGGTTTATAAAACTATATAATACTGTTGGTAAGGTATATAATACTATATAATACTGTTGGTAAGGTTTATAATACTATATAATACTGTTGGTAAGGTTTATAATACTATATAATACTGTTGGTAAGGTTTATAATACTATATAATACTGTTGGTAAGGTTTATAATACTATATAATACTGTTGGTAAGGTTTATAATACTATATAATATTGTTGGTAAGGTATATAATACTATATAATACTGTTGGTAAGGTTTATAATACTATATAATATATAATACTGTTGGTAAGGTTTATAATACTATATAATACTGTTGGTAAGGTTTATAATACTATATAATATATAATACTGTTGGTAAGGTTTATTATACTATATAATATATAATACTGTTGGCAAGGGTTATAATACTATATAATATATAATACTGTTGGTAAGGTTTATAATACTATATAATATATAATACTGTTGGTATGGTTTATAATACTATATAATACTGTTGGTAAGGTTTATAATACTATATAATACTGTTGGTAAGTTTTATAATACTATATAATAATATATAATAATGTTGGTAAGGTTTATAATACTATATAATATATAATACTGTTGGTAAGGTTTATAATACTATATAATATATAATACTGTTGGTAAGGTTTATAATACTATATAATACTGTTGGTAAGGTATATAATACTATATAATACTGTTGGTAAGGCTTATAATACTATATAATATATAATACTGTTGGTAAGGTTTATAATACTATATAATACTGTTGGTAAGGTAAATAATACTATATAATACTGTTGGTAAGGTTTATAATACTATATAATATATAATACTGTTAGTAAGGTATATATAATACTATATAATATATAATACTGTTGGTATGGTTTATAATACTATATAATACTGTTGGTAAGGTTTATAATACTATATAATCCTGTTGGTAAGGTTTATAATACTATATAATACTGTTGGTAAGGTTTATAATACTATATAATACTGTTGGTAAGGTGTATAATACTATATAATATATAATACTGTTGGTAAGGTTTAGAATACTATATAATACTGTTGGTATGGTATATAGTACTATATAATACTGTTGGAAAGGTTTATAAAACTATATAATACTGTTGGTAAGGTTTAGAATACTATATAATACTGTTGGTAAGGTTTATAATACTATATAATACTGTTGGTAAGGTGTATAATACTATATAATATATAATACTGTTGGTAAGGTTTAGAATACTATATAATACTGTTGGTATGGTATATAGTACTATATAATACTGTTGGAAAGGTTTATAAAACTATATAATACTGTTGGTAAGGTATATAATACTATATAATACTGTTGGTAAGGTTTATAATACTATATAATACTGTTGGTAAGGTTTATAATACTATATAATACTGTTGGTAAGGTTTATAATACTATATAATACTGTTGGTAAGGTTTATAATACTATATAATACTGTTGGTAAGGTTTATAATACTATATAATATTGTTGGTAAGGTATATAGTACTATATAATACTGTTGGTAAGGTTTATAATACTATATAATATATAATACTGTTGGTAAGGTTTATAATACTATATAATACTGTTGATAAGGTTTATAATACTATATAATATATAATACTGTTGGTAAGGTTTATAATACTATATAATATATAATACTGTTGGTAAGGTTTATAATACTATATAATATATAATACTGTTGGCAAGGGTTATAATACTATATAATATATAATACTGTTGGTAAGGTTTATAATACTATATAATATATAATACTGTTGGTATGGTTTATAATACTATATAATACTGTTGGTAAGGTTTATAATACTATATAATACTGTTGGTAAGGTTTATAATACTATATAATAATATATAATAATGTTGATAAGGTTTATAATACTATATAATATATAATACAGTTGGTAAGGTTTATAATACTATATAATATATAATACTGTTGGTAAGGTTTATAATACTATATAATATATAATACTGTTGGCAAGGGTTATAATACTATATAATATATAATACTGTTGGTAAGGTTTATAATACTATATAATATATAATACTGTTGGAAAGGTTTATAAAACTATATAATACTGTTGGAAAGGTTTATAAAACTATATAATACTGTTGGTAAGGTATATAATACTATATAATACTGTTGGTAAGGTTTATAATACTATATAATACTGTTGGTAAGGTTTATAATACTATATAATACTGTTGGTAAGGTTTATAATACTATATAATACTGTTGGTAAGGTTTATAATACTATATAATACTGTTGGTAAGGTTTATAATACTATATAATATTGTTGGTAAGGTATATAATACTATATAATACTGTTGGTAAGGTTTATAATACTATATAATATATAATACTGTTGGTAAGGTTTATAATACTATATAATACTGTTGATAAGGTTTATAATACTATATAATATATAATACTGTTGGTAAGGTTTATAATACTATATAATATATAATACTGTTGGTAAGGTTTATAATACTATATAATATATAATACTGTTGGCAAGGGTTATAATACTATATAATATATAATACTGTTGGTAAGGTTTATAATATTATATAATATATAATACTGTTGGTATGGTTTATAATACTATATAATACTGTTGGTAAGGTTTATAATACTATATAATACTGTTGGTAAGGTTTATAATACTATATAATAATATATAATAATGTTGGTAAGGTTTATAATACTATATAATATATAATACTGTTGGTAAGGTTTATAATACTATATAATCCTGTTGGTAAGGTTTATAATACTATATAATATATAATACTGTTGGTAAGGTTTATAATACTATATAATCCTGTTGGTAAGGTATATAATACTATATAATACTGTTGGAAAGGTTTATAAAACTATATAATACTGTTGGAAAGGTTTATAAAACTATATAATACTGTTGGTAAGGTATATAATACTATATAATACTGTTGGTAAGGTTTATAATACTATATAATACTGTTGGTAAGGTTTATAATACTATATAATACTGTTGGTAAGGTTTATAATACTATATAATACTGTTGGTAAGGTTTATAATACTATATAATACTGTTGGTAAGGTTTATAATACTATATAATATTGTTGGTAAGGTATATAATACTATATAATACTGTTGGTAAGGTTTATAATACTATATAATATATAATACTGTTGGTAAGGTTTATAATACTATATAATACTGTTGATAAGGTTTATAATACTATATAATATATAATACTGTTGGTAAGGTTTATAATACTATATAATATATAATACTGTTGGTAAGGTTTATAATACTATATAATACTGTTGGTAAGGTTTCTAATACTATATAATACTGTTGGTAAGGTTTCTAATACTATATAATACTGTTGGTAAGGTTTATAATACTATATAATACTGTTGGTAAGGTTTATAATACTATATAATATATAATACTGTTGGCAAGGGTTATAATACTATATAATATATAATACTGTTGGTAAGGTTTATAATATTATATAATATATAATACTGTTGGTATGGTTTATAATACTATATAATACTGTTGGTAAGGTTTATAATACTATATAATACTGTTGGTAAGGTTTATAATACTATATAATAATATATAATAATGTTGGTAAGGTTTATAATACTATATAATATATAATACTGTTGGTAAGGTTTATAATACTATATAATCCTGTTGGTAAGGTTTATAATACTATATAATATATAATACTGTTGGTAAGGTTTATAATACTATATAATCCTGTTGGTAAGGTATATAATACTATATAATACTGTTGGAAAGGTTTATAAAACTATATAATACTGTTGGAAAGGTTTATAAAACTATATAATACTGTTGGTAAGGTATATAATACTATATAATACTGTTGGTAAGGTTTATAATACTATATAATACTGTTGGTAAGGTTTATAATACTATATAATACTGTTGGTAAGGTTTATAATACTATATAATACTGTTGGTAAGGTTTATAATACTATATAATACTGTTGGTAAGGTTTATAATACTATATAATATTGTTGGTAAGGTATATAATACTATATAATACTGTTGGTAAGGTTTATAATACTATATAATATATAATACTGTTGGTAAGGTTTATAATACTATATAATACTGTTGATAAGGTTTATAATACTATATAATATATAATACTGTTGGTAAGGTTTATAATACTATATAATATATAATACTGTTGGTAAGGTTTATAATACTATATAATACTGTTGGTAAGGTTTCTAATACTATATAATACTGTTGGTAAGGTTTCTAATACTATATAATACTGTTGGTAAGGTTTATAATACTATATAATACTGTTGGTAAGGTTTATAATACTATATAATATATAATACTGTTGGCAAGGGTTATAATACTATATAATATATAATACTGTTGGTAAGGTTTATAATACTATATAATATATAATACTGTTGGTATGGTTTATAATACTATATAATACTGTTGGTAAGGTTTATAATACTATATAATACTGTTGGTAAGGTTTATAATACTATATAATAATATATAATAATGTTGGTAAGGTTTATAATACTATATAATATATAATACTGTTGGTAAGGTTTATAATACTATATAATATATAATACTGTTGGTAAGGTTTATAATACTATATAATACTGTTGGTAAGGTATATAATACTATATAATACTGTTGGTAAGGTTTATAATACTATATAATATATAATACTGTTGGTAAGGTTTATAATACTATATAATACCGTTGGTAAGGTAAATAATACTATATAATACTGTTGGTAAGGTTTATAATACTATATAATATATAATACTGTTGGTAAGGTTTATAATACTATATGATACTGTTGGTAAGGTTTATAATACTATATAATATATAATACTGTTGGTATGGTTTATAATACTATATAATACTGTTGGTAAGGTTTATAATACTATATAATACTGTTGGTAAGGTTTATAATACTATATAATACTGTTGGTAAGGTTTATAATAATATATAATACTGTTGGTAAGGTTTATAATACTATATAATAAATTATAATACTGTTGGTAAGGTTTAGAATACTATATAATACTGTTGGTATGGTATATAATACTATATAATACTGGAGGTAAGGTTTATAATACTATATAATACTGTTGGTAAGGTTTATAATACTATATAATACTGTTGGTAAGGTTTATAATACTATATAATATTGTTGGTAAGGTATATAATACTATATAATACTGTTGGTAAGGTTTATAATACTATATAATATATAATACTGTTGGTAAGGTTTATAATACTATATAATATATAATACTGTTGGTATGGTTTATAATACTATATTATACTGTTGGTAAGGTTTATAATACTATATAATACTGTTGGTAAGGTTTATAATACTATATAATAATATATAATACTGTTGGTAAGGTTTATAATACTATATAATATATAATACTGTTGGTAAGGTTTATAATACTATATAATATATAATACTGTTGGTAAGGTTTATAATACTATATAATACTGTTTGTAAGGTTTATAATACTATATAATATATAATACTGTTGGTATGGTTTATAATACTATATAATACTGTTGGTAAGGTTTATAATACTATATAATATATAATACTGTTGGTAAGGTTTATAATACTATATAATACTGTTGGTAAGGTTTATAATACTATATAATATATAATACTGTTGGTAAGGTTTATAATACTATATAATACTGTTGGTAAGGTTTATAATACTATATAATACTGTTGGTAAGGTTTATAATACTATATAATACTGTTGGTAAGGTTTATAATACTATATAATACTGTTGGTAAGGTTTATAATAATATATAATACTGTTGGTAAGGTTTATAATACTATATAATATATAATACTGTTGGTAAGGTTTATAATACTATATAATATATAATACTGTTGGTAAGGTTTATAATACTATATAATATATAATACTGTTGGTAAGGTTTATAATACTATATAATATATAATACTGTTGGTAAGGTTTATAATACTATATAATATATAATTCTGTTGGTAAGGTTTATAATACTATATGATACTGTTGGTAAGGTTTATAATACTATATAATACTGTTGGTAAGGTATATAATACTATATAATACTGTTGGTAAGGTTTATAATACTATATAATATATAATACTGTTGGTAATGTTTATAATACTATATAATACTGTTGGTAAGGTTTATAATACTATATAATACTGTTGGTAAGGTTTATAATACTATATAATACTGTTGGTAAGGTTTATAATACTATATAATACTGTTGGTAAGGTTTATAATACTATATAATACTGTTGGTAAGGTTTATAATACTATATAATATATAATACTGTTGGTAAGGTTTATAATACTATATAATACTGTTGGTAAGGTTTATAATACTATATAATACTGTTGGTAAGGTTTATAATACTATATAATACTGTTGGTAAGGTTTATAATACTATATAATACTGTTGGTAAGGTTTATAATAATATATAATACTGTTGGTAAGGTTTATAATACTATATAATATATAATACTGTTGGTAAGGTTTATAATACTATATAATATATAATACTGTTGGTAAGGTTTATAATACTATATAATATATAATTCTGTTGGTAAGGTTTATAATACTATATGATACTGTTGGTAAGGTTTATAATACTATATAATACTGTTGGTAAGGTTTATAATACTATATAATACTGTTGGTAAGGTTTATAATACTATATAATACTGTTGGTAAGGTTTATAATAATATATAATACTGTTGGTAAGGTTTATAATACTATATAATATATAATACTGTTGGTAAGGTTTATAATACTATATAATATATAATACTGTTGGTAAGGTTTATAATACTATATAATATATAATTCTGTTGGTAAGGTTTATAATACTATATGATACTGTTGGTAAGGTTTCTAATACTATATAATACTGTTGGTAAGGTTTATAATACTATATAATACTGTTGGTAAGGTTTATAATACTATATAATATATAATACTGTTGGCAAGGGTTATAATACTATATAATATATAATACTGTTGGTAAGGTTTATAATACTATATAATATATAATACTGTTGGTATGGTTTATAATACTATATAATACTGTTGGTAAGGTTTATAATACTATATAATACTGTTGGTAAGGTTTATAATACTATATAATAATATATAATAATGTTGGTAAGGTTTATAATACTATATAATATATAATACTGTTGGTAAGGTTTATAATACTATATAATATATAATACTGTTGGTAAGGTTTATAATACTATATAATACTGTTGGTAAGGTATATAATACTATATAATACTGTTGGTAAGGTTTATAATACTATATAATATATAATACTGTTGGTAAGGTTTATAATACTATATAATACCGTTGGTAAGGTAAATAATACTATATAATACTGTTGGTAAGGTTTATAATACTATATAATATATAATACTGTTGGTAAGGTTTATAATACTATATGATACTGTTGGTAAGGTTTATAATACTATATAATATATAATACTGTTGGTATGGTTTATAATACTATATAATACTGTTGGTAAGGTTTATAATACTATATAATACTGTTGGTAAGGTTTATAATACTATATAATACTGTTGGTAAGGTTTATAATAATATATAATACTGTTGGTAAGGTTTATAATACTATATAATAAATTATAATACTGTTGGTAAGGTTTAGAATACTATATAATACTGTTGGTATGGTATATAATACTATATAATACTGGAGGTAAGGTTTATAATACTATATAATACTGTTGGTAAGGTTTATAATACTATATAATACTGTTGGTAAGGTTTATAATACTATATAATATTGTTGGTAAGGTATATAATACTATATAATACTGTTGGTAAGGTTTATAATACTATATAATATATAATACTGTTGGTAAGGTTTATAATACTATATAATATATAATACTGTTGGTATGGTTTATAATACTATATTATACTGTTGGTAAGGTTTATAATACTATATAATACTGTTGGTAAGGTTTATAATACTATATAATAATATATAATACTGTTGGTAAGGTTTATAATACTATATAATATATAATACTGTTGGTAAGGTTTATAATACTATATAATATATAATACTGTTGGTAAGGTTTATAATACTATATAATACTGTTTGTAAGGTTTATAATACTATATAATATATAATACTGTTGGTATGGTTTATAATACTATATAATACTGTTGGTAAGGTTTATAATACTATATAATATATAATACTGTTGGTAAGGTTTATAATACTATATAATACTGTTGGTAAGGTTTATAATACTATATAATATATAATACTGTTGGTAAGGTTTATAATACTATATAATACTGTTGGTAAGGTTTATAATACTATATAATACTGTTGGTAAGGTTTATAATACTATATAATACTGTTGGTAAGGTTTATAATACTATATAATACTGTTGGTAAGGTTTATAATAATATATAATACTGTTGGTAAGGTTTATAATACTATATAATATATAATACTGTTGGTAAGGTTTATAATACTATATAATATATAATACTGTTGGTAAGGTTTATAATACTATATAATATATAATACTGTTGGTAAGGTTTATAATACTATATAATATATAATACTGTTGGTAAGGTTTATAATACTATATAATATATAATTCTGTTGGTAAGGTTTATAATACTATATGATACTGTTGGTAAGGTTTATAATACTATATAATACTGTTGGTAAGGTATATAATACTATATAATACTGTTGGTAAGGTTTATAATACTATATAATATATAATACTGTTGGTAATGTTTATAATACTATATAATACTGTTGGTAAGGTTTATAATACTATATAATACTGTTGGTAAGGTTTATAATACTATATAATACTGTTGGTAAGGTTTATAATACTATATAATACTGTTGGTAAGGTTTATAATACTATATAATACTGTTGGTAAGGTTTATAATACTATATAATATATAATACTGTTGGTAAGGTTTATAATACTATATAATACTGTTGGTAAGGTTTATAATACTATATAATACTGTTGGTAAGGTTTATAATACTATATAATACTGTTGGTAAGGTTTATAATACTATATAATACTGTTGGTAAGGTTTATAATAATATATAATACTGTTGGTAAGGTTTATAATACTATATAATATATAATACTGTTGGTAAGGTTTATAATACTATATAATATATAATACTGTTGGTAAGGTTTATAATACTATATAATATATAATACTGTTGGTAAGGTTTATAATACTATATAATACTGTTGGTAAGGTTTATAATACTATATAATACTGTTGGTAAGGTTTATAATACTATATAATACTGTTGGTAAGGTTTATAATACTATATAATACTGTTGGTAAGGTTTATAATAATATATAATACTGTTGGTAAGGTTTATAATACTATATAATATATAATACTGTTGGTAAGGTTTATAATACTATATAATATATAATACTGTTGGTAAGGTTTATAATACTATATAATATATAATTCTGTTGGTAAGGTTTATAATACTATATGATACTGTTGGTAAGGTTTATAATACTATATAATACTGTTGGTAAGGTATATAATACTATATAATACTGTTGGTAAGGTTTATAATACTATATAATATATAATACTGTTGGTAAGGTTTATAATACTATATAATACTGTTGGTAAGGTTTATAATACTATATAATATATAATACTGGAGGTAAGGTTTATAATACTCTATAATACTGTTGGTAAGGTTTATAATACTATATAATACTGTTGGTAAGGTTTATAATACTATATAATATATAATACTGTTGGTAAGGTTTATAATACTATATAATACTGTTGGTAAGGTTTATAATAATATATAATACTGTTGGTAAGGTTTATAATACTATATAATAAATTATAATACTGTTGGTAAGGTTTATAATACTATATAATACTGTTGGTAAGGTGTATAATACTATATAATATATAATACTGTTGGTAAGGTTTAGAATACTATATAATACTGTTGGTATGGTATATAATACTATATAATACTGGAGGTAAGGTTTATAATACTATATAATACTGTTGGTAAGGTTTATAATACTATATAATACTGTTGGTAAGGTTTATAATACTATATAATATTGTTGGTAAGGTATATAATACTATATAATACTGTTGGTAAGGTTTATAATACTATATAATATTGTTGGTAAGGTATATAGTACTATATAATACTGTTGGTAAGGTTTATAATACTATATAATATATAATACTGTTGGTAAGGTTTATAATACTATATAATACTGTTGATAAGGTTTATAATACTATATAATATATAATACTGTTGGTAAGGTTTATAATACTATGTAATATATAATACTGTTGGTAAGGTTTATAATACTATATAATATATAATACTGTTGGCAAGGGTTATAATACTATATAATATATAATACTGTTGGTAAGGTTTATAATACTATATAATATATAATACTGTTGGTATGGTTTATAATACTATATAATACTGTTGGTAAGGTTTATAATACTATATAATACTGTTGGTAAGGTTTATAATACTATATAATAATATATAATAATGTTGATAAGGTTTATAATACTATATAATATATAATACAGTTGGTAAGGTTTATAATACTATATAATATATAATACTGTTGGTAAGGTTTATAATACTATATAATATATAATACTGTTGGCAAGGGTTATAATACTATATAATATATAATACTGTTGGTAAGGTTTATAATACTATATAATATATAATACTGTTGGTAAGGTTTATAATACTATATAATACTGTTGGTAAGGTTTATAATAATATATAATACTGTTGGTAAGGTTTATAATACTATATAATAAATTATAATACTGTTGGTAAGGTTTATAATACTATATAATACTGTTGGTAAGGTGTATAATACTATATAATATATAATACTGTTGGTAAGGTTTAGAATACTATATAATACTGTTGGTATGGTATATAATACTATATAATACTGGAGGTAAGGTTTATAATACTATATAATACTGTTGGTAAGGTTTATAATACTATATAATACTGTTGGTAAGGTTTATAATACTATATAATATTGTTGGTAAGGTATATAATACTATATAATACTGTTGGTAAGGTTTATAATACTATATAATATTGTTGGTAAGGTATATAGTACTATATAATACTGTTGGTAAGGTTTATAATACTATATAATATATAATACTGTTGGTAAGGTTTATAATACTATATAATACTGTTGATAAGGTTTATAATACTATATAATATATAATACTGTTGGTAAGGTTTATAATACTATATAATATATAATACTGTTGGTAAGGTTTATAATACTATATAATATATAATACTGTTGGCAAGGGTTATAATACTATATAATATATAATACTGTTGGTAAGGTTTATAATACTATATAATATATAATACTGTTGGTATGGTTTATAATACTATATAATACTGTTGGTAAGGTTTATAATACTATATAATACTGTTGGTAAGGTTTATAATACTATATAATAATATATAATAATGTTGATAAGGTTTATAATACTATATAATATATAATACAGTTGGTAAGGTTTATAATACTATATAATATATAATACTGTTGGTAAGGTTTATAATACTATATAATATATAATACTGTTGGCAAGGGTTATAATACTATATAATATATAATACTGTTGGTAAGGTTTATAATACTATATAATATATAATACTGTTGGAAAGGTTTATAAAACTATATAATACTGTTGGAAAGGTTTATAAAACTATATAATACTGTTGGTAAGGTATATAATACTATATAATACTGTTGGTAAGGTTTATAATACTATATAATACTGTTGGTAAGGTTTATAATACTATATAATACTGTTGGTAAGGTTTATAATACTATATAATACTGTTGGTAAGGTTTATAATACTATATAATACTGTTGGTAAGGTTTATAATACTATATAATATTGTTGGTAAGGTATATAATACTATATAATACTGTTGGTAAGGTTTATAATACTATATAATATATAATACTGTTGGTAAGGTTTATAATACTATATAATACTGTTGATAAGGTTTATAATACTATATAATATATAATACTGTTGGTAAGGTTTATAATACTATATAATATATAATACTGTTGGTAAGGTTTATAATACTATATAATATATAATACTGTTGGCAAGGGTTATAATACTATATAATATATAATACTGTTGGTAAGGTTTATAATATTATATAATATATAATACTGTTGGTATGGTTTATAATACTATATGATACTGTTGGTAAGGTTTATAATACTATATAATATATAATACTGTTGGTATGGTTTATAATACTATATAATACTGTTGGTAAGGTTTATAATACTATATAATACTGTTGGTAAGGTTTATAATACTATATAATACTGTTGGTAAGGTTTATAATAATATATAATACTGTTGGTAAGGTTTATAATACTATATAATAAATTATAATACTGTTGGTAAGGTTTATAATACTATATAATACTGTTGGTAAGGTGTATAATACTATATAATATATAATACTGTTGGTAAGGTTTAGAATACTATATAATACTGTTGGTATGGTATATAATACTATATAATACTGGAGGTAAGGTTTATAATACTATATAATACTGTTGGTAAGGTTTATAATACTATATAATACTGTTGGTAAGGTTTATAATACTATATAATATTGTTGGTAAGGTATATAATACTATATAATACTGTTGGTAAGGTTTATAATACTATATAATATATAATACTGTTGGTAAGGTTTATAATACTATATAATATATAATACTGTTGGTATGGTTTATAATACTATATTATACTGTTGGTAAGGTTTATAATACTATATAATACTGTTGGTAAGGTTTATAATACTATATAATAATATATAATACTGTTGGTAAGGTTTATAATACTATATAATATATAATACTGTTGGTAAGGTTTATAATACTATATAATATATAATACTGTTGGTAAGGTTTATAATACTATATAATACTGTTTGTAAGGTTTATAATACTATATAATATATAATACTGTTGGTATGGTTTATAATACTATATAATACTGTTGGTAAGGTTTATAATACTATATAATATATAATACTGTTGGTAAGGTTTATAATACTATATAATATATAATACTGTTGGTAAGGTTTATAATACTATATAATACTGTTGGTAAGGTTTATAATACTATATAATATATAATACTGTTGGTAAGGTTTATAATACTATATAATATATAATACTGTTGGTAAGGTTTATAATACTATATAATATATAATACTGTTGGTAAGGTTTATAATACTATATAATATATAATTCTGTTGGTAAGGTTTATAATACTATATGATACTGTTGGTAAGGTTTATAATACTATATAATACTGTTGGTAAGGTATATAATACTATATAATACTGTTGGTAAGGTTTATAATACTATATAATATATAATACTGTTGGTAAGGTTTATAATACTATATAATACTGTTGGTAAGGTTTATAATACTATATAATACTGTTGGTAAGGTTTATAATACTATATAATACTGTTGGTAAGGTTTATAATACTATATAATACTGTTGGTAAGGTTTATAATACTATATAATACTGTTGGTAAGGTTTATAATACTATATAATATATAATACTGTTGGTAAGGTTTATAATACTATATAATACTGTTGGTAAGGTTTATAATACTATATAATACTGTTGGTAAGGTTTATAATACTATATAATACTGTTGGTAAGGTTTATAATACTATATAATACTGTTGGTAAGGTTTATAATAATATATAATACTGTTGGTAAGGTTTATAATACTATATAATATATAATACTGTTGGTAAGGTTTATAATACTATATAATATATAATACTGTTGGTAAGGTTTATAATACTATATAATATATAATTCTGTTGGTAAGGTTTATAATACTATATGATACTGTTGGTAAGGTTTATAATACTATATAATACTGTTGGTAAGGTATATAATACTATATAATACTGTTGGTAAGGTTTATAATACTATATAATATATAATACTGTTGGTAAGGTTTATAATACTATATAATACTGTTGGTAAGGTTTATAATACTATATAATATATAATACTGGAGGTAAGGTTTATAATACTCTATAATACTGTTGGTAAGGTTTATAATACTATATAATACTGTTGGTAAGGTTTATAATACTATATAATATATAATACTGTTGGTAAGGTTTATAATACTATATAATACTGTTGGTAAGGTTTATAATAATATATAATACTGTTGGTAAGGTTTATAATACTATATAATAAATTATAATACTGTTGGTAAGGTTTATAATACTATATAATACTGTTGGTAAGGTGTATAATACTATATAATATATAATACTGTTGGTAAGGTTTAGAATACTATATAATACTGTTGGTATGGTATATAATACTATATAATACTGGAGGTAAGGTTTATAATACTATATAATACTGTTGGTAAGGTTTATAATACTATATAATACTGTTGGTAAGGTTTATAATACTATATAATATTGTTGGTAAGGTATATAATACTATATAATACTGTTGGTAAGGTTTATAATACTATATAATATATAATACTGTTGGTAAGGTTTATAATACTATATAATATATAATACTGTTGGTATGGTTTATAATACTATATTATACTGTTGGTAAGGTTTATAATACTATATAATACTGTTGGTAAGGTTTATAATACTATATAATAATATATAATACTGTTGGTAAGGTTTATAATACTATATAATATATAATACTGTTGGTAAGGTTTATAATACTATATAATATATAATACTGTTGGTAAGGTTTATAATACTATATAATACTGTTTGTAAGGTTTATAATACTATATAATATATAATACTGTTGGTATGGTTTATAATACTATATAATACTGTTGGTAAGGTTTATAATACTATATAATATATAATACTGTTGGTAAGGTTTATAATACTATATAATATATAATACTGTTGGTAAGGTTTATAATACTATATAATACTGTTGGTAAGGTTTATAATACTATATAATATATAATACTGTTGGTAAGGTTTATAATACTATATAATATATAATACTGTTGGTAAGGTTTATAATACTATATAATATATAATACTGTTGGTAATGTTTATAATACTATATAATATATAATTCTGTTGGTAAGGTTTATAATACTATATGATACTGTTGGTAAGGTTTATAATACTATATAATACTGTTGGTAAGGTATATAATACTATATAATACTGTTGGTAAGGTTTATAATTATATAATACTGTTGGTAAGGTTTATAATACTATATAATACTGTTGGTAAGGTTTATAATACTATATAATACTGTTGGTAAGGTTTATAATACTATATAATACTGTTGGTAAGGTTTATAATACTATATAATACTGTTGGTAAGGTTTATAATACTATATAATACTGTTGGTAAGGTTTATAATACTATATAATATATAATACTGTTGGTAAGGTTTATAATACTATATAATACTGTTGGTAAGGTTTATAATACTATATAATACTGTTGGTAAGGTTTATAATACTATATAATACTGTTGGTAAGGTTTATAATACTATATAATACTGTTGGTAAGGTTTATAATACTATATATATAAGGTTTATAATTTATATATATATACTGTTGGTAAGGTTTATAATACTATATAATATATAATACTGTTGGTAAGGTTTATAATACTATATAATATATAATACTGTTGGTAAGGTTTATAATACTATATAATATATAATTCTGTTGGTAAGGTTTATAATACTATATGATACTGTTGGTAAGGTTTATAATACTATATAATACTGTTGGTAAGGTATATAATACTATATAATACTGTTGGTAAGGTTTATAATACTATATAATATATAATACTGTTGGTAAGGTTTATAATACTATATAATACTGTTGGTAAGGTTTATAATACTATATAATATATAATACTGGAGGTAAGGTTTATAATACTCTATAATACTGTTGGTAAGGTTTATAATACTATATAATACTGTTGGTAAGGTTTATAATACTATATAATATATAATACTGTTGGTAAGGTTTATAATACTATATAATACTGTTGGTAAGGTTTATAATACTATATAATACTGTTGGTAAGGTTTATAATACTATATAATACTGTTGGTAAGGTTTATAATACTATATAATATATAATACTGTTGGTAAGGTTTATAATACTATATAATACTGTTGGTAAGGTTTATAATACTATATAATACTGTTGGTAAGGTTTATAATACTATATAATACTGTTGGTAAGGTTTATAATACTATATAATACTGTTGGTAAGGTTTATAATACTATATAATACTGTTGGTAAGGTTTATAATACTATATAATACTGTTGGTAAGGTTTATAATACTATATAATACTGTTGGTAAGGTTTATAATACTATATAATAATATATAATACTGTTGGTAAGGTTTATAATACTATATAATATATAATACTGTTGGTAAGGTTTATAATACTATATAATATATAATACTGTTGGTAAGGTTTATAATACTATATAATATATAATGCTGTTGGTAAGGTTTATAATACTATATAATATATAATACTGTTGGTAAGGTTTATAATACTATATAATATATAATACTATTGGTACGGTTTATAATACTATATAATATATAATACTATTGGTAAGGTTTATAATACTATATAATAATATATAATACTGTTGGTAAGGTTTATAATACTATATAATATATAATACTGTTGGTAAGGTTTATAATACTATATAATATACAATACTGTTGGTAAGGTATATATAATACTCTATACTACTTTTGGTAAGGTATATACAGTGGGGTAAAAAAGTATTTAGTCAGCCACCAATTGTGCAAGTTCTCCCTCTTAAAAAGATGAGAGAGGCCTGTAATTTACATCATAGGTACACTTCAACTATGACAGACAAAATGAGAAAAAAAAATCCAGAAAATCACATTGTAGGATTTGTAATGAATTTATTTGCAAATTATGGTGGAACATAAGTAAAGTACAATCCAAGTAAAAAATACTTTAAAGTACTACCCAATTAAAAATACTTTAAATTACAACCCAAGTAAAAATACTTTAAAGTACTACCTAAGTAAAAATACTTTGAAATACTATCCAAGTAAAAAATACTTTGAAGTATTATCCAAGTAAAAATACTTTGAAGTACTATCCAAGTAAAAATACTTTGAAGTACTATCCAAGTAAAAAATACTTTAAAGTACTACCTAAGTAAAAATAATTTGAAATACTATCCAAGTAAAAAATACTTTAAAGTACTACCTAAGTAAAAATACTTTGAAATACTATCCAAGTAAAAAATACTTTAAAGTACTACCCAAGTAAAAATACTTTAAAGTACTACCTAAGTTGTTTTTGGGGTGTATCTGTACTTTACTTTTCATATTTTTAACAACTTTTACTTCTCTATATTCCTAAAGAAAATAATGTACTTTTTACTCCATACATTTTCCCTGACAACCCTGGTCATCCCTACTGCCTCTGATCTGGAGGACTCACTAAACAGAGAACATCCCTGGTCATCCCTACTGCCTCTGATCTGGAGGACTCACTAAACAGAGAACATCCCTGGTCATCCCTACTGTCTCTGATCTGGAGGACTCACTAAACAGAGAACATCCCTGGTCATCCCTACTGCCTCTGATCTGGAGGACTCACTAAACAGAGAACATCCCTGGTCATCCCTACTGTCTCTGATCTGGAGGACTCACTAAACACAAATGCTTCCTTTGTAAATAATGTCTGAGTGTTGGAGTGTGGCCACTGGGTATCCGTACTTTTTTTTTTAAAGAAAATAAAATTGTGCCATCTGGTTTGCTAAATATAAGTAATTTGAAATTATTAATACTTATACTTTTACTACTTAATATATATTTTAGCAATTACCCTTTACTTTTGATACTTAAGTATATTTAAAACCAAATACTTTGACTTTTAGTCAAGTAGTATTTTACTGGGTGACTTTCACTTTTACTTGAGTCATTTTCTATGAAGGTTTCTTTACTTTTACTCAAGTATGACATTTTAGTACTTTTTCCACCACTGTACATAATACTACATAAATAATATATAATACTGTTGGTAAGGTATATACTACTGTATAATATATACTACTGTTGGGAAGTTATATAATATTGTATAAAATGTAATACTGTATAATATATAATACTGCCGATAAGATATTTAGTACAGTATACTATATAATATTGTATAATATTTAATACTGTACAATATATATTACTGTTGTTAAGGTATATATTACTGTTGTTAAGGTATATAATACTGTTGTTAAGGTATTTAATACTGTTGTTAAGGTATATAATACTGTTGTTAAGGTATATAATACTGTTGTTAAGGTATATAATACTGTTGTTAAGATATATAATACTGTTGTTAAGGTATATAATACTGTTGTTAAGGTATATAATACTGTTGTTAAGGTATATAATACTGTTGTTAAGGTATATAATACTGTTGTTAAGGTATATAATACTGTTGTTAAGGTATATAATACTGTTGTTAAGGTATATAATACTGTTGTTAAGGTAAGGTATATAATACTGTTGTTAAGGTATATAATACTGTTGTTAAGGTATATAATACTGTTGTTAAGGTATATAATACTGTTGTTAAGGTATATAATACTGTTGTTAAGGTATATAATACTGTTGTTAAGGTATATAATACTGTTGTTAAGGTATATAATACTGTTGTTAAGGTATATAATACTGTTGTTAAGGTATATAATACTGTTGTTAAGGTATATAATACTGTTGTTAAGATATATAATACTGTTGTTAAGGTATATAATACTGTTGTTAAGGTATATAATACTGTTGTTAAGGTATATAATATTTAATACTGTTGTTAAGGTATATAATACTGTTGTTAAGGTATTTAATACTGTTGTTAAGGTATATAATACTATATAATACTGTTGTTAAGGTATATAATACTATATAATACTGTTGTTAAGGTATATAATACTGTTGTTAAGGTATATAATACTGTTGTTAAGGTATATAATACTATATAATATATAATACTGTTGTTAAGGTATATAATACTGTTGTTAAGGTATATAATACTGTTGTTAAGGTATATATACTGTTGTTAAGGTATATAATACTGTTGTTAAGGTATATAATACTGTTGTTAAGGTATTTAATACTGTTGTTAAGGTATATAATACTGTTGTTAAGGTATATAATACTGTTGTTAAGGTATATAATATAATTCTGTTGTTAAGGTATTTATATATAATACTGTTGTTAAGGTATATAATACTGTTGTTAAGGTATATAATACTGTTGTTAAGGTATATAATACTGTTGTTAAGGTATATAATACTGTTGTTAAGGTATATAATACTATATAATACTGTTGTTAAGGTATATAATACTGTTGGTAAGGTATATAATACTGTTGTTAAGGTATATAATACTATATAATACTGTTGTTAAGGTATATAATACTGTTGTTAAGGTATATAATACTGTTGTTAAGGTATATAATACTGTTGTTAAGGTATATAATACTGTTGTTAAGGTATTTAATACTGTTGTTAAGGTATATAATACTGTTGTTAAGGTATATAATACTGTTGTTAAGGTATATAATACTGTTGTTAAGGTATAATACTGTTGTTAAGGTATATAATACTGTTGTTAAGGTATATAATACTGTTGTTAAGGTATATAATACTGTTGTTAAGGTATATATACTGTTGTTAAGGTATATAATACTGTTGGTAAGGTATATAATACTGTTGTTAAGGTATATAATACTATATAATACTGTTGTTAAGGTATATAATACTGTTGTTAAGGTATATAATACTGTTGTTAAGGTATATAATACTGTTGTTAAGGTATATAATACTGTTGTTAAGGTATTTAATACTGTTGTTAAGGTATATAATACTATATAATACTGTTGTTAAGGTATATAATACTATATAATACTGTTGTTAAGGTATATAATACTATATAATACTGTTGTTAAGGTATATAATACTATACAATACTGTTGTTAAGGTATATAATACTGTTGTTAAGGTATATAATACTGTTAAGGTTAGGTATATAATACTGTTGTTAAGGTATATAATACTGTTGTTAAGGTATATAATACTGTTGTTAAGGTATATAATACTGTTGTTAAGGTATATAATACTGTTGTTAAGGTATATAATACTGTTGTTATATAATACTGTTGTTAAGGTATATAATACTGTTGTTAAGGTATAATACTGTTGTTAAGGTATATAATACTGTTTTTAAGGTATATAATACTGTTGTTAAGGTATATAATACTGTTGTTAAGGTATTTAATACTGTTGTTAAGGTATATAATACTGTTGTTAAGGTATTTAATACTGTTGTTAAGGTATATAATACTATATAATACTGTTGTTAAGGTATATAATACTATATAATACTGTTGTTAAGGTATATAATACTGTTGTTAGGGTATTTAATACTGTTGTTAAGGTATATAATACTATATAATACTGTTGTTAAGGTATATAATACTGTTGTTAAGGTATATAATACTATAATATACTGTTGTTAAGGTATTTAATACTGTTGTTAAGGTATATAATACTGTTGTTAAGGTATATAATACTGTTGTTAAGGTATATAATACTGTTGTTAATGTATATAATACTGTTGTTAAGGTATATATTACTGTTGTTAAGGTATATAATACTGTTGTTAAGGTATATAATACTGTTGTTAAGGTATATATTACTGTTGTTTATGTCAGGATTTGGCCAGGGTTGTTCCGGTTGTTGGTCACTAGATGCCCCCATTGTGCTTTTTGTCCTTATGTTTTTCCCTTGATCCCCATTATTATTTGCACCTGTGCCTCGTTTCCTCTAATTGTATTTAAACCCTTAGTTTCCCTCAGTTCTGTGCTCTGTGTTTGTATGTTAGCACCCAGCCCTAGTGTTCTGTGTGCTCTTGTCGTTCCGGGTGACGCTCTTGTGGAATTCTGTTTTTTGTTTTTGTTTATTTTTTGTGAGTTTCTTTTGAGGCCTTTTTGTGCTTTACCTACCACCTTTTGGATTTGCCTTTTTTGTATTTTAGGTTTTTTACTTTATTAAATACACCGTCTTAAGTACTGCTGTGTCTGCCTCATCTTCTGGGTTCTGCTGACTATTCGTGGCTCAGTTGGTTAAGTGACTGTTTCTCACTCCGGAGACCCAGGTTCGAAACCGGGTCCTGACAGTTAAGGTATATAATACTGTTGTTAAGGTATATAATACTGTTGTTAAGGTATATAATACTATATAATACTGTTGTTAAGGTATATAATACTGTTGTTAAGGTATATAATACTGTTGTTAAGGTATATAATACTGTTGTTAAGGTATATATTACTGTTGTTAATACTGTTGTTAGGTATATAATACTGTTGTTAAGGTATATAATACTGTTGTTAAGGTATATAATACTGTTGTTAAGGTATATAATACTGTTGTTAAGGTATATAATACTGTTGTTAAGGTATATAATACTGTTGTTAAGGTATATAATACTGTTGTTAAGGTATATAATACTGTTGTTAAGGTATATAATACTGTTGTTAAGGTATATAATACTATATAATACTGTTGTTAAGGTATATAATACTGTTGTTAAGGTATATAATACTGTTGTTAAGGTATATAATACTGTTGTTAAGGTATATAATACTATATAATACTGTTGTTAAGGTATATAATACTGTTGTTAAGGTATATAATACTGTTGTTAAGGTATATAATACTGTTGTTAAGGTATATAATACTGTTGTTAAGGTATATAATACTGTTGTTAAGGTATTTAATACTGTTGTTAAGGTATATAATACTGTTGTTAAGGTATATAATACTGTTGTTAAGGTATATAATACTGTTGTTAAGGTATATAATACTGTTGTTAAGGTATATATTACTGTTGTTAAGGTATATAATACTGTTGTTAAGGTATATAATACTGTTGTTAAGGTATTTAATACTGTTGTTAAGGTATATAATACTATATAATACTGTTGTTGTTAATAGGTATATAATACTGTTGTTAAGGTATATAATACTGTTATAAGGTATATAATACTGTTGTTAAGGTATATAATACTGTTGTTAAGGTATATAATACTGTTGTTAAGGTATATAATACTGTTGTTAAGGTATATAATACTGTTGTTAAGGTATATAATACTGTTGTTAAGGTATATAATACTGTTGTTAATGTATATAATACTGTTGTTAAGGTATATATTACTGTTGTTAAGGTATATAATACTGTTGTTAAGGTATATAATACTGTTGTTTATATAATACTATATATAATACTGTTGTTAAGGTATATAATACTGTTGTTAAGGTATATAATACTGTTGTTAAGGTATATAATACTGTTGTTATAGGTATATAATACTGTTGTTAAGGTATATAATACTGTTGTTAAGGTATATAATACTGTTGTTAAGGTATATAATACTGTTGTTAAGGTATATAATACTGTTGTTAAGGTATATAATACTGTTGTTAAGGTATATAATACTGTTGTTAAGGTATATAATACTGTTGTTAAGGTATATAATACTGTTGTTAAGGTATATAATACTATATAATATATAATACTGTTGTTAAGGTATATAATACTGTTGTTAAGGTATATAATACTGTTGTTAAGGTATATAATACTGTTGTTAAGGTATATAATACTGTTGTTAAGGTATATAATACTGTTGTTAAGGTATATAATACTGTTGTTAAGGTATATAATACTGTTGTTAAGGTATATAATACTGTTGTTAAGGTATATAATACTGTTGTTAAGGTATATAATACTGTTGTTAAGGTTAAGGTATATAATACTGTTGTTAAGGTATATAATACTGTTGTTAAGGTATATAATACTGTTGTTAAGGTATATAATACTGTTGTTAAGGTATATAATACTGTTGTTAAGGTATATAATACTGTTGTTAAGGTATATAATACTGTTGTTAAGGTATATATTACTGTTGTTAAGGTATATAATACTGTTGTTAAGGTATATAATACTGTTGTTAATATATAATACTGTTGTTAAGGTTATATAATACTGTTATAGATATATAATACTGTTGTTAAGGTTATATAATACTATATAATATATAATACTGTTGTTAAGGTATATAATACTATATAATACTGTTGTTAAGGTATATAATACTATATAATACTGTTGTTAAGGTATATAATACTGTTGTTAAGGTATATAATACTGTTGTTAAGTTTATAATATATATAATACTGTTGTTAAGGTATATAATACTTTGTTAAGGTATATAATACTGTTGTTAAGGTATATAATACTGTTGTTAAGGTATATAATACTGTTGTTAAGGTTTATATATATTACTGTTGTTAAGGTATATATAATACTGTTGTTAAGGTATATATATATACTGTTGTTGTTAAGGTATATATACTGTTGTTAAGGTATATAATACTGTTGTTAAGGTATATAATACTGTTGTTAGGGTATATAATACTGTTGTTAAGGTATATAATACTGTTGTTAAGGTATATAATACTGTTGTTAAGGTATATAATACTGTTGTTAAGATATATAATACTGTTGTTAAGGTATATAATACTGTTGTTAAGGTATATAATACTGTTGTTAAGGTATATAATACTATATAATATATAATACTGTTGGTAAGGTTTATAATACTATATAATATATAATACTGTTGGTAAGGTTTATAATACTATATAATATATAATACTGTTGGTAAGGTTTATAATACTATATAATATATAATTCTGTTGGTAAGGTTTATAATACTATATGATACTGTTGGTAAGGTTTATAATACTATATAATACTGTTGGTAAGGTTTATATATAATACTATATAATACTGTTGGTAAGGTTTATAATACTATATAATATATAATACTGTTGGTAAGGTTTATAATACTATATAATACTAATTGGTAAGGTTTATAATACTATATAATATATAATACTGTTGGTAAGGTTTATAATACTTATAATACTGTTGGTAAGGTTTATAATACTATATAATACTGTTGGTAAGGTTTATAATACTATATAATATATAATACTGTTGGTAAGGTTTATAATACTATATAATACTGTTGGTAAGGTTTATAATACTATATAATACTGTTGGTAAGGTTTTATAATACTATATAATACTGTTGGTAAGGTTTATAATACTATATAATACTGTTGGTAAGGTTTATAATACTATATAATATATAATACTGTTGGTAAGGTTTATAATACTATATAATACTGTTGGTAAGGTTTATAATACTATATAATACTGTTGGTAAGGTTTATAATACTATATAATACTGTTGGTAAGGTTTATAATACTATATAATACTGTTGGTAAGGTTCATAATACTATATAATACTGTTGGTAAGGTTTATAATTATATAATACTGTTGGTAAGGTTTATAATATAATACTGTTGGTAAGGTTTATAATACTATATAATAATATATAATACTGTTGGTAAGGTTTATAATACTATATATAATATATAATACTGTTGGTAAGGTTTATAATACTATATAATATATAATACTGTTGGTAAGGTTTATAATACTATATAATATATAATACTGTTGGTAAGGTTTATAATACTATATAATATATAATTCTGTTGGTAAGGTTTATAATATATATGATACTGTTGGTAAGGTTTATAATACTATATAATACTGTTGGTAAGGTATATAATACTATATAATACTGTTGGTAAGGTTTATAATACTATATAATATATAATACTGTTGGTAAGGTTTATAATACTATATAATACTGTTGGTAAGGTTTATAATACTATATAATATATAATACTGGAGGTAAGGTTTATAATACTCTATAATACTGTTGGTAAGGTTTATAATACTATATAATACTGTTGGTAAGGTTTATAATACTATATAATATATAATACTGTTGGTAAGGTTTATAATACTATATAATACTGTTGGTAAGGTTTATAATACTATATAATACTGTTGGTAAGGTTTATAATACTATATAATACTGTTGGTAAGGTTTATAATACTATATAATATATAATACTGTTGGTAAGGTTTATAATACTATATAATACTGTTGGTAAGGTTTATAATACTATATAATACTGTTGGTAAGGTTTATAATACTATATAATACTGTTGGTAAGGTTTATAATACTATATAATACTGTTGGTAAGGTTTATAATACTATATAATACTGTTGGTAAGGTTTATAATACTATATAATACTGTTGGTAAGGTTTATAATACTATATAATAATATATAATACTGTTGGTAAGGTTTATAATACTATATAATATATAATACTGTTGGTAAGGTTTATAATACTATATAATATATAATACTGTTGGTAAGGTTTATAATACTATATAATATATAATGCTGTTGGTAAGGTTTATAATACTATATAATATATAATACTGTTGGTAAGGTTTATAATACTATATAATATATAATACTATTGGTACGGTTTATAATACTATATAATATATAATACTATTGGTAAGGTTTATAATACTATATAATAATATATAATACTGTTGGTAAGGTTTATAATACTATATAATATATAATACTGTTGGTAAGGTTTATAATACTATATAATATATAATACTGTTGGTAAGGTATATAATACTCTATACTACTTTTGGTAAGGTATATACAGTGGGGTAAAAAAGTATTTAGTCAGCCACCAATTGTGCAAGTTCTCCCTCTTAAAAAGATGAGAGAGGCCTGTAATTTACATCATAGGTACACTTCAACTATGACAGACAAAATGAGAAAAAAAAATCCAGAAAATCACATTGTAGGATTTGTAATGAATTTATTTGCAAATTATGGTGGAACATAAGTAAAGTACAATCCAAGTAAAAAATACTTTAAAGTACTACCCAATTAAAAATACTTTAAATTACAACCCAAGTAAAAATACTTTAAAGTACTACCTAAGTAAAAATACTTTGAAATACTATCCAAGTAAAAAATACTTTGAAGTATTATCCAAGTAAAAATACTTTGAAGTACTATCCAAGTAAAAATACTTTGAAGTACTATCCAAGTAAAAATACTTTAAAGTACTACCTAAGTAAAAATAATTTGAAATACTATCCAAGTAAAAAATACTTTAAAGTACTACCTAAGTAAAAATACTTTGAAATACTATCCAAGTAAAAATACTTTAAAGTACTACCCAAGTAAAAATACTTTAAAGTACTACCTAAGTTGTTTTTGGGGTGTATCTGTACTTTACTTTTCATATTTTTAACAACTTTTACTTCTCTATATTCCTAAAGAAAATAATGTACTTTTTACTCCATACATTTTCCCTGACAACCCTGGTCATCCCTACTGCCTCTGATCTGGAGGACTCACTAAACAGAGAACATCCCTGGTCATCCCTACTGCCTCTGATCTGGAGGACTCACTAAACAGAGAACATCCCTGGTCATCCCTACTGTCTCTGATCTGGAGGACTCACTAAACAGAGAACATCCCTGGTCATCCCTACTGCCTCTGATCTGGAGGACTCACTAAACAGAGAACATCCCTGGTCATCCCTACTGTCTCTGATCTGGAGGACTCACTAAACACAAATGCTTCCTTTGTAAATAATGTCTGAGTGTTGGAGTGTGGCCACTGGGTATCCGTATTTTTTTTTAAAGAAAATAAAATTGTGCCATCTGGTTTGCTAAATGTAAGTAATTTGAAATTATTAATACTTATACTTTTACTACTTAATATATATTTTAGCAATTACCCTTTACTTTTGATACTTAAGTATATTTAAAACCAAATACTTTGACTTTTAGTCAAGTAGTATTTTACTGGGTGACTTTCACTTTTACTTGAGTCATTTTCTATGAAGGTTTCTTTACTTTTACTCAAGTATGACATTTTAGTACTTTTTCCACCACTGTACATAATACTACATAAATAATATATAATACTGTTGGTAAGGTATATACTACTGTATAATATATACTACTGTTGGGAAGTTATATAATATTGTATAAAATGTAATACTGTATAATATATAATACTGCCGATAAGATATTTAGTACAGTATACTATATAATATTGTATAATATTTAATACTGTACAATATATATTACTGTTGTTAAGGTATATATTACTGTTGTTAAGGTATATAATACTGTTGTTAAGGTATATAATACTGTTGTTAAGGTATATAATACTGTTGTTAAGGTATATAATACTGTTGTTAAGGTATATAATACTGTTGTTAAGGTATATAATACTGTTGTTAAGGTATATAATACTGTTGTTAAGGTATTTAATACTGTTGTTAAGGTATATAATACTGTTGTTAAGGTATATAATACGATATAATACTGTTGTTAAGGTATATAATACTGTTGTTAAGGTATATATTACTGTTGTTAAGATATAAAATACTGTTGTTAAGGTATATAATACTGTTGTTAAGGTATATAATACTGTTGTTAAGGTATATATTACTGTTGTTAAGGTATATAATACTGTTGTTAAGGTATATAATACTGTTGTTAAGGTATATAATACTGTTGTTAAGGTATTTAATACTGTTGTTAAGGTATATAATACTGTTGTTAAGGTATATAATACTGTTGTTAAGGTATATAATACTGTTGTTAAGGTATATAATACTGTTGTTAATGTATATAATAATGTTGTTAAGGTATATAATACTGTTGTTAAGGTATATAATACTGTTGTTAAGGTATATAATACTGTTGTTAAGGTATATAATACTGTTGTTAAGGTATATAATACTGTTGTTAAGGTATATAATACTGTTGTTAAGGTATATAATACTGTTGTTAAGGTATATAATACTGTTGTTAATGTATATAATACTGTTGTTAAGGTATATATTACTGTTGTTAAGGTATATAATACTGTTGTTAAGGTATATATTACTGTTGTTAAGGTATATAATACTGTTGTTAAGGTATATAATACTGTTGTTAAGATATATAATACTGTTGTTAAGGTATATAATACTATATAATATATAATACTGTTGTTAAGGTATATAATACTATATAATATATAATACTGTTGGTAAGGTTTATAATACTATATAATTTATAATGCTGTTGGTAAGGTTTATAATACTATATAATATATAATACTGTTGGTAAGGTTTATAATACTATATAATACTGTTGGTAAGGTATATAATACTATATAATACTGTTGGTAAGGTTTATAATACTATATAATATATAATACTGTTGGTAAGGTTTATAATACTATATGATACTGTTGGTAAGGTTTATAATACTATATAATACTGTTGGTAAGGTATATAATACTATATAATACTGTTGGTAAGGTTTATAATACTATATAATATATAATACTGTTGGTAAGGTTTATAATACTATATAATACTGGAGGTAAGGTTTATAATACTCTATAATACTGTTGGTAAGGTTTATAATACTATATAATATATAATACTGTTGGTAAGGTTTATAATACTATATAATACTGTTTGTAAGGTTTATAATACTATATAATATATAATACTGTTGGTATGGTTTATAATACTATATAATACTGTTGGTAAGGTTTATAATACTATATAATATATAATACTGTTGGTAAGGTTTATAATACTATATAATATATAATACTGTTGGTAAGGTTTATAATACTATATAATACTGTTGGTAAGGTTTATAATACTATATAATATATAATACTGTTGGTAAGGTTTATAATACTATATAATATATAATACTGTTGGTAAGGTTTATAATACTATATAATATATAATACTGTTGGTAAGGTTTATAATACTATATAATATATAATTCTGTTGGTAAGGTTTATAATACTATATGATACTGTTGGTAAGGTTTATAATACTATATAATACTGTTGGTAAGGTATATAATACTATATAATACTGTTGGTAAGGTTTATAATACTATATAATATATAATACTGTTGGTAAGGTTTATAATACTATATAATACTGTTGGTACTATATAAGGTTTATAATACTATATAATACTGTTGGTAAGGTTTATAATACTATATAATACTGTTGGTAAGGTTTATAATACTATATAATACTGTTGGTAAGGTTTATAATACTATATAATACTGTTGGTAAGGTTTATAATACTATATAATAATATATAATACTGTTGGTAAGGTTTATAATACTATATAATATATAATACTGTTGGTAAGGTTTATAATACTATATAATATATAATACTGTTGGTAAGGTTTATAATACTATATAATATATAATGCTGTTGGTAAGGTTTATAATACTATATAATATATAATACTGTTGGTAAGGTTTATAATACTATATAATATATAATACTATTGGTACGGTTTATAATACTATATAATATATAATACTATTGGTAAGGTTTATAATACTATATAATAATATATAATACTGTTGGTAAGGTTTATAATACTATATAATATATAATACTGTTGGTAAGGTTTATAATACTATATAATATATAATACTGTTGGTAAGGTATATAATACTCTATACTACTTTTGGTAAGGTATATACAGTGGGGTAAAAAGTATTTAGTCAGCCACCAATTGTGCAAGTTCTCCCTCTTAAAAAGATGAGAGAGGCCTGTAATTTACATCATAGGTACACTTCAACTATGACAGACAAAATGAGAAAAAAATCCAGAAAATCACATTGTAGGATTTGTAATGAATTTATTTGCAAATTATGGTGGAACATAAGTAAAGTACAATCCAAGTAAAAAATACTTTAAAGTACTACCCAATTAAAAATACTTTAAATTACAACCCAAGTAAAAATACTTTAAAGTACTACCTAAGTAAAAATACTTTGAAATACTATCCAAGTAAAAAATACTTTGAAGTATTATCCAAGTAAAAATACTTTGAAGTACTATCCAAGTAAAAATACTTTGAAGTACTATCCAAGTAAAAAATACTTTAAAGTACTACCTAAGTAAAAATAATTTGAAATACTATCCAAGTAAAAAATACTTTAAAGTACTACCTAAGTAAAAATACTTTGAAATACTATCCAAGTAAAAAATACTTTAAAGTACTACCCAAGTAAAAATACTTTAAAGTACTACCTAAGTTGTTTTTGGGGTGTATCTGTACTTTACTTTTCATATTTTTAACAACTTTTACTTCTCTATATTCCTAAAGAAAATAATGTACTTTTTACTCCATACATTTTCCCTGACAACCCTGGTCATTCCTACTGCCTCTGATCTGGAGGACTCACTAAACAGAGAACATCCCTGGTCATCCCTACTGCCTCTGATCTGGAGGACTCACTAAACAGAGAACATCCCTGGTCATCCCTACTGTCTCTGATCTGGAGGACTCACTAAACAGAGAACATCCCTGGTCATCCCTACTGCCTCTGATCTGGAGGACTCACTAAACAGAGAACATCCCTGGTCATCCCTACTGTCTCTGATCTGGAGGACTCACTAAACACAAATGCTTCCTTTGTAAATAATGTCTGAGTGTTGGAGTGTGGCCACTGGGTATCCGTACTTTTTTTTTAAAGAAAATAAAATTGTGCCATCTGGTTTGCTAAATATAAGTAATTTGAAATTATTAATACTTATACTTTTACTACTTAATATATATTTTAGCAATTACCCTTTACTTTTGATACTTAAGTATATTTAAAACCAAATACTTTGACTTTTAGTCAAGTAGTATTTTACTGGGTGACTTTCACTTTTACTTGAGTCATTTTCTATGAAGGTTTCTTTACTTTTACTCAAGTATGACATTTTAGTACTTTTTCCACCACTGTACATAATACTACATAAATAATATATAATACTGTTGGTAAGGTATATACTACTGTATAATATATACTACTGTTGGGAAGTTATATAATATTGTATAAAATGTAATACTGTATAATATATAATACTGCCGATAAGATATTTAGTACAGTATACTATATAATATTGTATAATATTTAATACTGTACAATATATATTACTGTTGTTAAGGTATATATTACTGTTGTTAAGGTATATAATACTGTTGTTAAGGTATTTAATACTGTTGTTAAGGTATATAATACTGTTGTTAAGGTATATAATACTGTTGTTAAGGTATATAATACTGTTGTTAAGATATATAATACTGTTGTTAAGGTATATATTACTGTTGTTAAGGTATATAATACTGTTGTTAAGGTATATATTACTGTTGTTAAGGTATATAATACTGTTGTTAAGGTATATAATACTGTTGTTAAGGTATATAATACTGTTGTTAAGGTATATATTACTGTTGTTAAGGTATATAATACTGTTGTTAAGGTATATAATACTGTTGTTAAGGTATATAATACTGTTGTTAAGGTATATAATACGATATAATACTGTTGTTAAGGTATATAATACTGTTGTTAAGGTATATATTACTGTTGTTAAGGTATATAATACTGTTGTTAAGGTATATATTACTGTTGTTAAGGTATATAATACTGTTGTTAAGGTATTTAATACTGTTGTTAAGGTATATAATACTGTTGTTAAGGTATATAATATTATATAATACGGTTGTTAAGGTATATAATACTGTTGTTAAGGTATTTAATACTGTTGTTAAGGTATATAATACTGTTGTTAAGGTATATATTACTGTTGTTAAGGTATATAATACTGTTGTTAAGGTATTTAATACTGTTGTTAAGGTATATAATACTGTTGTTAAGGTATATAATACTGTTGTTAAGGTATTTAATACTGTTGTTAAGGTATATAATACTGTGGTTAAGGTATATATTACTGTTGTTAAGGTATATAATACTGTTGTTAAGGTATTTAATACTGTTGTTAAGGTATATAATACTGTTGTTAAGGTATATAATACTGTTGTTAAGGTATATAATACTGTTGTTAAGGTATATAATACTGTTGTTAAGGTATATAATACTGTTGTTAAGGTATATAATACTGTTGTTAAGGTATTTAATACTGTTGTTAAGGTATATAATACTGTTGTTAAGGTATATAATACTGTTGTTAAGGTATATAATACTGTTGTTAAGGTATATATTACTGTTGTTAAGGTATATAATACTGTTGTTAAGGTATTTAATACTGTTGTTAAGGTATATAATACTATATAATACTGTTGTTAAGGTATATAATACTGTTGGTAAGGTATATAATACTGTTGTTAAGGTATATAATACTGTTGTTAAGGTATATAATACTGTTGTTAAGGTATATAATACTATATAATACTGTTGTTAAGGTATATAATACTGTTGTTAAGGTATTTAATACTGTTGTTAAGGTATATAATACTATATAATACTGTTGTTAAGGTATATAATACTATATAATACTGTTGTTAAGGTATTTAATACTGTTGTTAAGGTATATAATACTGTTGTTAAGGTATATAATACTATATAATATATAATACTGTTGTTAAGGTATATAATACTGTTGTTAAGGTATATAATACTGTTGTTAAGGTATATATTACTGTTGTCAAGGTATATAATACTGCTGTTAAGGTATATAATACTGTTGTTAAGGTATTTAATACTGTTGTTAAGGTATATAATACTATATAATACTGTTGTTAAGGTATATAATACTGTTGTTGAGGTATGTAATACTATATAATTCTGTTGTTAAGGTATTTAATACTATATAATACTGTTGTTAAGGTATATAATACTGTTGTTAAGGTATATAATACTATATAATACTGTTGTTAAGGTATATAATACTATACAATACTGTTGTTAAGGTATATAATACTGTTGTTAAGGTATATAATACTATATAATACTGTTGTTAAGGTATATAATACTGTTGTTAAGGTATATAA
Organism: Oncorhynchus masou masou; assembly: GCF_036934945.1. NCBI lineage: Eukaryota > Metazoa > Chordata > Actinopteri > Salmoniformes > Salmonidae > Oncorhynchus > Oncorhynchus masou. The sequence continues at coordinate 58,019 of NW_027006907.1, forward strand.
TACTATATAATACTGTTGTTAAGGTATATAATACTATATAATACTGTTGTTAAGGTATATAATACTGTTGTTAAGGTATATAATACTGTTGTTAAGGTATATAATACTGTTGTTAAGGTATATAATACTATATAATACTGTTGTTAAGGTATATAATACTATATAATACTGTTGTTAAGGTATATAATACTGTTGTTAAGGTATATAATACTGTTGTTAAGGTATATAATACTGTTGTTAAGGTATTTAATACTGTTGTTAAGGTATATAATACTGTTGTTAAGGTATATAATACTGTTGTTAAGGTATATAATACTGTTGTTAAGGTATATATTACTGTTGTTAAGGTATTTAATACTGTTGTTACGGTATATAATACTGTTGTTAAGGTATATAATACTGTTGTTAAGGTATATAATACTGTTGTTAAGGTATATAATACTGTTGTTAAGGTATATAATACTGTTGTTAAGGTATATATTACTGTTGTTAAGGTATTTAATACTGTTGTTAAGGTATTTAATACTGTTGTTAAGGTATATAATACTGTTGTTAAGGTATATAATACTGTTGTTAAGGTATATAATACTGTTGTTAAGGTATATAATACTGTTGTTAAGGTATATAATACTGTTGTTAAGGTATATAATACTATATAATACTGTTGTTAAGGTATATAATACTATATAATACTGTTGTTAAGGTATATAATACTGTTGTTAAGGTATTTAATACTGTTGTTAAGGTATATAATACTGTTGTTAAGGTATATAATACTGTTGTTAAGGTATTTAATACTGTTGTTAAGGTATATAATACTGTTGTTAAGGTATATAATACTGTTGTTAAGGTATATAATACTGTTGTTAAGGTATTTAATACTGTTGTTAAGGTATATAATACTGTTGTTAAGGTATTTAATACTGTTGTTAAGGTATATAATACTGTTGTTAAGGTATATAATACTGTTGTTAAGGTATATAATACTGTTGTTAAGGTATTTAATACTGTTGTTAAGGTATATAATACTGTTGTTAAGGTATTTAATACTGTTGTTAAGGTATATAATACTATATAATACTGTTGTTAAGGTATATAATACTATATAATACTGTTGTTAAGGTATATAATACTGTTGTTAGGGTATTTAATACTGTTGTTAAGGTATATAATACTATATAATACTGTTGTTAAGGTATATAATACTGTTGTTAAGGTATATAATACTATAATATACTGTTGTTAAGGTATTTAATACTGTTGTTAAGGTATATAATACTGTTGTTAAGGTATATAATACTGTTGTTAAGGTATATAATACTGTTGTTAATGTATATAATACTGTTGTTAAGGTATATATTACTGTTGTTAAGGTATATAATACTGTTGTTAAGGTATATAATACTGTTGTTAAGGTATATATTACTGTTGTTTATGTCAGGATTTGGCCAGGGTTGTTCCGGTTGTTGGTCACTACATGCCCCCATTGTGCTTTTTGTCCTTATGTTTTTCCCTTGATCCCCATTATTATTTGCACCTGTGCCTCGTTTCCTCTAATTGTATTTAAACCCTTAGTTTCCCTCAGTTCTGTGCTCTGTGTTTGTATGTTAGCACCCAGCCCTAGTGTTCTGTGTGCTCTTGTCGATTCCGGGTGACGCTCTTGTGGAATTCTGTTTTTTGTTTTTGTTTATTTTTTGTGAGTTTCTTTTGAGGCCTTTTTGTGCTTTACCTACCACCTTTTGGATTTGCCTTTTTTGTATTTTAGGTTTTTTACTTTATTAAATACACCGTCTTAAGTACTGCTGTGTCTGCCTCATCTTCTGGGTTCTGCTGACTATTCGTGGCTCAGTTGGTTAAGTGACTGTTTCTCACTCCGGAGACCCAGGTTCGAAACCGGGTCCTGACAGTTAAGGTATATAATACTGTTGTTAAGGTATATAATACTATATAATACTGTTGTTAAGGTATATAATACTGTTGTTAAGGTATATAATACTGTTGTTAAGGTATATAATACTGTTGTTAAGGTATATATTACTGTTGTTAAGGTATATAATACTGTTGTTAAGGTATATAATACTGTTGTTAAGGTATATAATACTGTTGTTAAGGTATATAATACTGTTGTTAAGGTATATAATACTGTTGTTAAGGTATATATTACTGTTGTTAAGGTATATAATACTGTTGTTAAGGTATATAATACTGTTGTTAAGGTATTTAATACTGTTGTTAAGGTATATAATACTATATAATACTGTTGTTAAGGTATATAATACTGTTGTTAAGGTATATAATACTGTTGTTAAGGTATATAATACTGTTGTTAAGGTATATAATACTATATAATACTGTTGTTAAGGTATATAATACTGTTGTTAAGGTATATAATACTGTTGTTAAGGTATATATTACTGTTGTTAAGGTATATAATACTGTTGTTAAGGTATATAATACTGTTGTTAAGGTATTTAATACTGTTGTTAAGGTATATAATACTGTTGTTAAGGTATATAATACTGTTGTTAAGGTATATAATACTGTTGTTAAGGTATATAATACTGTTGTTAAGGTATTTAATACTGTTGTTAAGGTATATAATACTGTTGTTAAGGTATATAATACTGTTGTTAAGGTATATAATACTGTTGTTAAGGTATATAATACTGTTGTTAAGGTATTTAATACTGTTGTTAAGGTATATAATACTATATAATACTGTTGTTAAGGTATATAATACTGTTGTTAAGGTATATAATACTGTTGTTAAGGTATATAATACTGTTGTTAAGGTATATAATACTGTTGTTAAGGTATATAATACTGTTGTTAAGGTATATAATACTGTTGTTAAGGTATATAATACTGTTGTTAAGGTATATAATACTGTTGTTAAGGTATATAATACTGTTGTTAAGGTATATAATACTGTTGTTAATGTATATAATACTGTTGTTAAGGTATATATTACTGTTGTTAAGGTATATAATACTGTTGTTAAGGTATATATTACTGTTGTTAAGGTATATAATACTGTTGTTAAGGTATATAATACTGTTGTTAAGATATATAATACTGTTGTTAAGGTATATAATACTATATAATATATAATACTGTTGTTAAGGTATATAATACTGTTGTTAAGGTATATAATACTATATAATACTGTTGTTAAGGTATATAATACTGTTGTTAAGGTATATAATACTGTTGTTAAGGTATATAATACTGTTGTTAAGGTATATAATACTGTTGTTAAGGTATATATTACTGTTGTTAAGGTATATAATACTGTTGTTAAGGTATATAATACTATATAATATATAATACTGTTGTTAAGGTATATAATACTGTTGTTAAGGTATATAATACTGTTGTTAAGGTATATAATACTGTTGTTAAGGTATATAATACTGTTGTTAAGGTATATATTACTGTTGTTAAGGTATATAATACTGTTGTTAAGGTATATAATACTGTTGTTAAGGTATATAATACTGTTGTTAAGGTATATAATACTGTTGTTAAGGTATATAATACTGTTGTTAAGGTATATAATACTGTTGTTAAGGTATATAATACTGTTGTTAAGGTATATAATACTGTTGTTAAGGTATATAATACTGTTGTTAAGGTATATAATACTGTTGTTAATGTATATAATACTGTTGTTAAGGTATATATTACTGTTGTTAAGGTATATAATACTGTTGTTAAGGTATATATTACTGTTGTTAAGGTATATAATACTGTTGTTAAGGTATATAATACTGTTGTTAAGATATATAATACTGTTGTTAAGGTATATAATACTATATAATATATAATACTGTTGTTAAGGTATATAATACTATATAATACTGTTGTTAAGGTATATAATACTATATAATACTGTTGTTAAGGTATATAATACTGTTGTTAAGGTATATAATACTGTTGTTAAGGTATATAATACTGTTGTTAAGGTATATAATACTTTGTTAAGGTATATAATACTGTTGTTAAGGTATATAATACTGTTGTTAAGGTATATAATACTGTTGTTAAGGTATATATTACTGTTGTTAAGGTATATATTACTGTTGTTAAGGTATATATTACTGTTGTTAAGGTATATATTACTGTTGTTAAGGTATATAATACTGTTGTTAAGGTATATAATACGGTTGTTAGGGTATATAATACTGTTGTTAAGGTATATAATACTGTTGTTAAGGTATATAATACTGTTGTTAAGGTATATAATACTGTTGTTAAGGTATATAATACTGTTGTTAAGGTATATAATACTATATAATACTGTTGTTAAGGTATATATTACTGTTGTTAAGGTATATAATACTGTTGTTAAGGTATGTATTACTGTTGTTAAGGTATATAATACTGTTGTTAAGGTATATAATACTGTTGTTAAGGTATATATTACTGTTGTTAAGGTATATAATACTGTTGTTAAGGTATGTATTACTGTTGTTAAGGTATATAATACTGTTGTTAAGGTATATAATACTGTTGTTAAGGTATATATTACTGTTGTTAAGGTATATAATACTGTTGTTAAGGTATATATTACTGTTGTTAAGGTATATAATACTGTTGTTAAGGTATATAATACTATATAATACTGTTGTTAAGGTATATAATACTGTTGTTAAGGTATATAATACTGTTGTTAAGGTATATATTACTGTTGTTAAGGTATATAATACTGTTGTTAAGGTATATAATACTGTTGTTAAGGTATATATTACTGTTGTTAAGGTATATAATACTGTTGTTAAGGTATATAATACTGTTGTTAAGATATATAATACTGTTGTTAAGGTATATAATACTATATAATACTGTTGTTAAGGTATATAATACTGTTGTTAAGGTATATATTACTGTTGTTAAGGTATATAATACTGTTGTTAAGGTATATATTACTGTTGTTAAGGTATATATTACTGTTGTTAAGGTATATATTACTGTTGTTAAGGTATATAATACTGTTGTTAAGGTATATATTACTGTTGTTAAGGTATATAATACTGTTGTTAAGGTATATAATAATGTTGTTAAGGTATATAATACTGTTGTTAAGGTATATAATACGGTTGTTAAGGTATATATTACTGTTGTTAAGGTATATAATACTGTTGTTAAGATATATAATACTGTTGTTAAGGTATATATTACTGTTGTTAAGGTATGTTTTACTGTTGTTAAGGTATATAATACTATATAATACTGTTGTTAAGGTATATAATACTATATAATACTGTTGTTAAGGTATTTAATACTGTTGTTAAGGTATATAATACTGTTGTTAAGGTATATAATACTGTTGTTAATGTATATAATACTGTTGTTAAGGTATATAATACTGTTGTTAAGGTATATAATACTGTTGTTAAGGTATATAATACTGTTGTTAAGGTATATAATGCTATATAATACTGTTGTTAAGGTATTTAATACTGTTGTTAAGGTATATAATACTGTTGTTAAGGTATATAATACTATATAATACTGTTGTTAAGGTATTTAATACCTGTTGTTAAGGTATATAATGCTATATAATACTGTTGTTAAGGTATATAATACTGTTGTTAAGGTATATAATACTGTTGTTAAGGTATATAATACTGTTGTTAAGGTATATAATACTGTTGTTAAGGTATATAATACTGTTGTTAAGGTATATAATACTGTTGTTAAGGTATATATTACTGTTGTTAAGGTATATAATACTGTTGTTAAGGTATATAATACTGTTGTTAAGGTATATAATACTGTTGTTAAGGTATATATTACTGTTGTTAAGGTATATAATACTGTTGTTAAGGTATATATTACTGTTGTTAAGGTATATAAAACTATATAATATATAATACTGTTGTTAAGGTATATAATACTGTTGTTAAGGTATATAATACTGTTGTTAAGGTATTTAATACTATATGTACATTTCTCACTAACACTGGGTTGTAACTCAGCATTATTTAGACAGGAACTGTCATAGTACAAACCGCTGTTGGAGGCTTCAGTGTGTCACTGAGTTTCTGTGGTGAAGAGCTGATAGAACAGGTGTTTCCTGCTGCTGTGGGAGGTGGAGGGAGGGGAGGGGAGGAGGAGGAGAGGGGGGAGAGGGAGGGGTGGGGAGGATGAGAGAGAGAGAGAGAGGGGGAGGAAGAGAGAGGGTGAGAGAGGGGGGGAGGATGAGAGAGAGAGAGAGAGAGAGAGAGAGAGAGAGGGAGAGATATGGGGAGGAAGAGAGAGAGAGGGAGAGATATGGGGAGGAAGAGAGAGAGAGGGAGAGAGGGGGGGGTGAGAGAGAGAGAGAGAGGGAGAGAGACAGGGGGAGAGAGGGGGGAGGATGAGAGAGAGAGACAGGGAGAGAGACAGGGAGAGAGAGAGAGAGGGAGGGAGGGAGAGAGGGGGGGAGGATGAGAGAGCGAGAGAGGGAGAGAGACAGGGGAGAGAGAGCGACAGGGGGGGAGAGAGAGAGACAGGGGGAGAGAGACGGGGAGAGAGAGAGAGAGAGAGGGGGGATGAGAGAGAGAGAGAGAGAGAGAGAGAGAGAGAGTTTCATGTGATGGGGGTTGTAGGAGAGAAGCATTTGAAAGCGTAGTGCTCTTGAGATGAGACCACTTTGACCACAAAGAGCGACAGCGTGTGTTGCCTTCGCAGATTTTCATGACTCCTAAAACAGAGTGAAGCAGTCTGAGTTTGAAGCCACGTTAATATTGTCGTGTTAAAACGTGACAGACTATACTGTAGGATGATAATATAGGTGCTACAGAGGTAGAGAGACCGAGGACTGGTTTCCCAGACACACATTAAACCGGGTCTCGTCTGGGAACAAAGTCAGATTTTAACAGAGTCTCATTTACATTGTTCTTTAGTTTTTATGTAATGAACCTCTTATTCACAGTGATTTACAGTTAGTGTATTGATCTGTAGGTACATAACATATCAGTCAGTCAGTGTATTGATCTGTAGGTACATAACATATCAGTTAGTGTATTGATCTATAGGTACATAACATATCAGTCAGTCAGTGTATTGATCTGTAGGTACATAACATATCAGTCAGTCAGTGTATTGATCTATAGGTACATAACATATCAGTCAGTGTATTGATCTATAGGTACATAACATATCAGTCAGTCAGTGTATTGATCTATAGGTACATAACATATCAGTCAGTCAGTGTATTGATCTAGAGGTACATAACATATCAGTCAGTGTATTGATCTATATGTACATAACATATCAGTCAGTCAGTGTATTGATCTATAGGTACATAACATATCAGTTAGTGTATTGATCTGTAGGTACATATCATATCAGTCAGTGTATTGATCTAGAGGAACATAACATATCAGTTAGTGTATTGATCTATAGGTACATAACATATCAGTCAGTCAGTGTATTGATCTATAGGTACATAACATATCAGTCAGTCAGTGTATTGATCTATAGGTACATAACATATCAGTCAGTCAGTGTATTGATCTATAGGTACATAACATATCAGTCAGTCAGTGTATTGATCTATAGGTACATAACATATCAGTCAGTCAGTGTATTGATCTATAGGTACATAACATATCAGTTAGTGTATTGATCTATAGGTACATAACATATCAGTCAGTGTATTGATCTGTAGGTACATAACATATCAGTCAGTGTATTGATCTATAGGTACATAACATATCAGTCAGTGTATTGATCTATAGGTACATAACATATCAGTCAGTCAGTGTATTGATCTATAGGTACATAACATATCAGTCAGTGTATTGATCTGTAGGTACATAACATATCAGTCAGTCAGTGTATTGATCTATAGGTACATAACATATCAGTCAGTGTATTGATCTGTAGGTACATAACATATAGTCAGTCAGTGTATTGATCTATAGGTACATAACATATCAGTCAGTCAGTGTATTGATCTATAGGTACATAACATATCAGTCAGTCAGTGTATTGATCTATAGGTACATAACATATCAGTCAGTGTATTGATCTATAGGTACATAACATATCAGTCAGTGTATTGATCTGTAGGTACATAACATATCAGTCAGTGTATTGATCTGTAGGTACATAACTATTCAGTCAGTGTATTGATCTGTAGGTACATAACATATCAGTCAGTGTATTGATCTATAGGTACATAACTATTCAGTCAGTGTATTGATCTATAGGTACATAACATATCAGTCAGTGTATTGATCTATAGGTACATAACATATCAGTCAGTGTATTGATCTATAGGTACATAACATATCAGTCAGTCAGTGTATTGATCTATAGGTACATAACATATCAGTCAGTCAGTGTATTGATCTATAGGTACATAACATATCAGTCAGTCAGTGTATTGATCTATAGGTACATAACATATCAGTCAGTGTATTGATCTATAGGTACATAACATATCAGTCAGTCAGTGTATTGATCTATAGGTACATAACATATCAGTCAGTGTATTGATCTGTAGGTACATAACATATCAGTTAGTGTATTGATCTGTAGGTACATAACATATCAGTCAGTGTATTGATCTATAGGTACATAACATATCAGTCAGTCAGTGTATTGATCTGTAGGTACATAACATATCAGTCAGTCAGTGTATTGATCTGTAGGTACATAACATATCAGTCAGTGTATTGATCTATAGGTACATAACATATCAGTCAGTCAGTGTATTGATCTGTAGGTACATAACATATCAGTCAGTGTATTGATCTATAGGTACATAACATATCAGTCAGTGTATTGATCTATAGGTACATAACATATCAGTCAGTGTATTGATCTATAGGTACATAACATATCAGTCAGTCAGTGTATTGATCTATAGGTACATAACATATCAGTCAGTGTAGTCTGTAGGTCAGTCAGTGTATTGATCTATAGGTACATAACATATCAGTCAGTCAGTGTATTGATCTGTAGGTACATAACATATCAGTCAGTGTATTGATCTATAGGTACATAACATATCAGTCAGTCAGTGTATTGATCTATAGGTACATAACATATCAGTCAGTGTATTGATCTATAGGTACATAACATATCAGTCAGTGTATTGATCTATAGGTACATAACATATCAGTCAGTGTATTGATCTATAGGTACATAACATATCAGTCAGTCAGTGTATTGATCTATAGGTACATAACATATCAGTCAGTGTATTGATCTATAGGTACATAACATATCAGTCAGTGTATTGATCTATAGGTACATAACATATCAGTCAGTGTATTGATCTATAGGTACATAACATATCAGTCAGTGTATTGATCTATAGGTACATAACATATCAGTCAGTGTATTGATCTATAGGTACATAACATATCAGTCAGTCAGTGTATTGATCTATAGGTACATAACATATCAGTCAGTCAGTGTATTGATCTATAGGTACATAACATATCAGTCAGTCAGTGTATTGATCTATAGGTACATAAGTGTATTGATTAGGTACATAACATATCAGTCAGTGTATTGATCAGTAACATATCAGTGTATTGATCTATAGGTACATAACATATCAGTCAGTGTATTGATCTATAGGTACATAACATATCAGTCAGTGTATTGATCTATAGGTACATAACATATCAGTCAGTCAGTGTATTGATCTATAGGTACATAACATATCTCAGTCAGTGTATTGATCTGTAGGTACATAACATATCAGTCAGTGTATTGATCTATAGGTACATAACATATCAGTCAGTGTATTGATCTATAGGTACATAACATATCAGTCAGTGTATTGATCTATAGGTACATAACATATCAGTCAGTCAGTGTATTGATCATAGGTACATAACATATCAGTCAGTGTATTGATCTATAGGTACATAACATATCAGTCAGTGTATTGATCTATAGGTACATAACATATCAGTCAGTGTAGTGTATTGATCAGTATAGGTATTACATAACATAACAGTCAGTCAGTGTATTGATCTGTAGGTACATAACATATCAGTCAGTCAGTGTATTGATCTATAGGTACATAACATATCAGTCAGTCAGTGTATTGATCTGTAGGTACATAACATATCAGTCAGTCAGTGTATTGATCTATAGGTACATAACATATCAGTCAGTCAGTGTATTGATCTCAGTGTATTGGTACATAACATATCAGTCAGTGTATTGATCTATAGGTACATAACATATCAGTCAGTGTATTGATCTATAGGTACATAACATATCAGTCAGTCAGTGTATTGATCTTGTACATAACATATCATCAGTGTATTGATCTATAGGTACATAACATATCAGTCAGTCAGTGTATTGATCTATAGGTACATAACATATCAGTCAGTGTATTGATCTATAGGTACATAACATATCAGTCAGTGTATTGATCTATAGGTACATAACATATCAGTCAGTCAGTGTATTGATCTATAGGTACATAACATATCAGTCATAACATATCAGTCAGTGTATTGATCTTAGGTACATAACTATAGGTAGTCATAACATATATCAGTCAGTCAGTGTATTGATCTATAGGTACATAACATATCAGTCAGTGTATTGATCTATAGGTACATAACATATCAGTCAGTGTATTGATCTATAGGTACATAACATATAGTCAGTCAGTGTATTGATCTATAGGTACATAACATATCAGTCAGTTAGTGTATTGAGTACATCAGTCAGTGTATTGATCTATAGGTACATAACATATCAGTCAGTGTATTGATCTATAGGTACATAACATATCAGTCAGTCAGTGTATTGATCTATAGGTACATAACATATCAGTCAGTGTATTGATCTATAGGTACATAACATATCAGTCAGTCAGTGTATTGATCTATAGGTACATAACATATCATTGATCTATAGGTACAGTCAGTCAGTGTATTGATCTATAGGTACATAACATAAGTGTATTGATCTATAGGTACATAACATATCAGTCAGTGTATTGATCTATAGGTACATAACATATCAGTCAGTGTATTGATCTATAGGTACATAACATATCAGTCAGTGTATTGATCTGTAGGTACATAACATATCAGTCAGTGTATTGATCTATAGGTACATAACATATCAGTCAGTGTATTGTAGGTACATAACATATCAGATCTATAGGTACATAACATGATCTATAGGTACATAACATATCAGTCAGTGTATTGATCTATAGGTACATAACATCATCAGTCAGTGTATTGATCTGTAGGTACATAACATATCAGTCAGTGTATTGATCTATAGGTACATAACATATATCAGTCAGTGTATTGATCTATAGGTACATAACATATCAGTCAGTGTATTGATCTATAGGTACATAACATATCAGTCAGTGTATTGATCTATAGGTACATAACATATCAGTCAGTGTATTGATCTATAGGTACATAACATATCAGTCAGTCAGTGTATTGAGTCTGATCTATAGGTACATAACATATCAGTCAGTCAGTGTATTGATCTATAGGTACATAACATATCAGTCAGTCAGTGTATTGATCTATAGGTACATAACATATCAGTCAGTGTATTGATCTATAGGTACATAACATATCAGTCAGTGTATTGATCTATAGGTACATAACATATCAGTCAGTGTATTGATCTATAGGTACATAACATATCAGTCAGTGTATTGATCTATAGGTACATAACATATCAGTCAGTCAGTGTATTGATCTATAGGTACATAACATATCAGTCAGTGTATTGATCTATAGGTACATAACATATCAGTCAGTCAGTGTATTGATCTATAGGTACATAACATATCAGTACATAACATATCAGTCAGTGTATTGATCTGATCTATAGGTACATAACATATCAGTCAGTGTATTGATCTATAGGTACATAACATATCAGTCAGTGTATTGATCTATAGGTACATAACATATCAGTCAGTGTATTGATCTATAGGTACATAACATATCAGTCAGTGTATTGATCTGATAGGTACATAACATATCAGTCAGTCAGTGTATTGATCTATAGGTACATAACATATCAGTCAGTGTATTGATCTATAGGTACATAACATATCAGTCAGTGTATTGATCTATAGGTACATAACATATCAGTCAGTGTATTGATCTATAGGTACATAACATATCAGTCAGTGTATTGATTGTACATAACATATCTGATAGGTACATAACATATCAGTCAGTGTATTGATCTATAGGTACATAACATATCAGTCAGTCAGTGTATTGATCTGTAGGTACATAACATATCAGTCAGTGTATTGATCTATAGGTACATAACATATCAGTCAGTGTATTGATCTGTAGGTACATAACATATCAGTCAGTGTATTGATCTATAGGTACATAACATATCAGTCAGTGTATTGATCTATAGGTACATAACATATCAGTCAGTCAGTGTATTGATTGATCTGATAGGTACATACATAACATATCAGTCAGTGTATTGATCTATAGGTACATAACATATCAGTCAGTTAGTGTATTGATCTATAGGTACATAACATATCAGTCAGTGTATTGATCTATAGGTACATAACATATCAGTCAGTGTATTGATCTATAGGTACATAACATATCAGTCAGTGTATTGATCTATAGGTACATAACATATCAGTCAGTGTATTGATCTATAGGTACATAACATATCAGTCAGTGTATTGATCTATAGGTACATAACATATCAGTCAGTCAGTGTATTGATCTATAGGTACATAACATATCAGTCAGTCATTGATCTATAGGTACATAACATATGATCAGTGTATTGATAGGTACATAACATATCAGTCAGTCAGTGTATTGATCTATAGGTACATAACATATCAGTCAGTGTATTGATCTATAGGTACATAACATATCAGTCAGTGTATTGATCTATAGGTACATAACATATCAGTCAGTGTATTGATCTATAGGTACATAACATATCTATAGGTACATAACATATCAGTCAGTGTATTGATCTATAGGTACATAACATATAAGTCAGTGTATTGATCTATAGGTCAGTCAGTGTATTGATCTTAGGAGTCAGTGTATTGATCTGTAGGTACATAACATATCAGTCAGTGTATTGATCTATAGGTACATAACATATCAGTCAGTCAGTGTATTGATTAGGTACATAACATATCTCATAGTGTATTGATCTATAGGTACATAACATATCAGTCAGTGTATTGATCTATAGGTACATAACATATCAGTCAGTGTATTGATCTATAGGTACATAACATATCAGTCAGTGTATTGATCAGGTACATAACATATCAGTCAGTGTATTGATCTATAGGTACATAACATATCAGTCAGTCAGTGTATTGATCTATAGGTACATAACATATCAGTCAGTCAGTGTATTGATCTATAGGTACATAACATATCAGTCAGTGTATTGATCTATAGGTACATACATATCACAGTGTATTATCAGGTACATAACATATCAGTCAGTGTATTGATCTGTAGGTACATAACATATCAGTCAGTGTATTGATCTATAGGTACATAACATATCAGTCAGTGTATTATCAGTACATAACATATCAGTCAGTGTATTGATCTATAGGTACATAACATATCAGTCAGTGTATTGATCTATAGGTACATAACATATCAGTCAGTCAGTGTATTGATCTATAGGTACATAACATATCAGTCAGTGTATTGATCTATAGGTACATAACATATCAGTCAGTTAGTGTATTGATCTATAGGTACATAACATATCAGTCAGTGTATTGATCTATAGGTACATAAACATATCAGTCAGTGTATTGATCTATAGGTACATAACATATCAGTCAGTGTATTGATCTATAGGTACATAACATATCAGTCAGTGTATTGATCTATAGGTACATAACATATCAGTCAGTGTATTGATCTATAGGTACATAACATATCAGTCAGTCAGTGTATTGATCTACAGGTACATAACATATCAGTCAGTGTATTGATCTATAGGTACATAACATATCAGTCAGTGTAGTAGGTACATAACATATCAGTCAGTATTGATCTATAGGTACATAACATATCAGTCAGTCAGTGTATTGATCTATAGGTACATAACATATCATCAGTCAGTGTATTGATCTATAGGTACATAACATATCAGTCAGTGTATTGATCTATAGGTACATAACATATCAGTCAGTCATTGATCTATAGGTATAACATATCAGTCAGTGTATTGACATAACATAACATATCAGTCAGTGTATTGATCTATAGGTACATAACATATCAGTCAGTCAGTGTATTGATCTATAGGTACATAACATATCAGTCAGTGTATTGATCTATAGGTACATAACATATCAGTCAGTGTGTATTGATCTATAGGTACATAACATATCAGTCAGTGTATTGATCTATAGGTACATAACATATCAGTCAGTGTATTGATCTTAGGTACATAACATATCAGTAGTGTATTGATCTATAGGTACATAACATATCAGTCAGTCAGTGTATTGATCTATAGGTACATAACATATCAGTCAGTGTATTGATCTATAGGTACATAACATATCATCAGTCAGTGTATTGATCTATAGGTACATAACATATCAGTCAGTCAGTGTATTGATCTGTAGGTACATAACATATATCATTGATCAGTCAGTGTATTGATCTATAGGTACATAACATATCAGTCAGTGTATTGATCTATAGGTACATAACATATCAGTCAGTCAGTGTATTGATCTATAGGTACATAACATATATCAGTCAGTGTATTGATCTATAGGTACATAACATATCAGTCAGTCAGTGTATTGATCTATAGGTACATAACATATCAGTCAGTGTATTGATCTATAGGTACATAACATATCAGTCAGTGTATTGATCTATAGGTACATAACATATCAGTCAGTGTATTGATCTGTAGGTACATAACATATCAGTGTATTGATCTGTAGGTACATAACATATCAGTCAGTCAGTGTATTGATCTATAGGTACATAACATATCAGTCAGTCAGTGTATTGATCTATAGGTACATAACATATCAGTCAGTCAGTGTATTGATCTATAGGTACATAACATATCAGTCAGTGTATTGATCTATAGGTACATAACATATCAGTCAGTGTATTGATCTGTAGGTACATAACATATCAGTCAGTGTATTGATCTATAGGTACATAACATATCAGTCAGTCAGTGTATTGATCTATAGGTACATAACATATCAGTCAGTCAGTGTATTGATCTATAGGTACATAACATATCAGTCAGTGTATTGATCTATAGGTACATAACATATCAGTCAGTGTATATCAGTCAGTGTATTGATCTATAGGTACATAACATATCAGTCAGTGTATTGATCTATAGGTACATAACATACATAACATATCAGTCAGTCAGTGTATTGATCTGTAGGTACATAACATATCAGTCAGTCAGTGTATTGATCTATAGGTACATAACATATCAGTCAGTGTATTGATCTATAGGTACATAACATATCAGTCAGTCAGTGTATTGATCTATAGGTACATAACATATCAGTCAGTGTATTGATCTATAGGTACATAACATATCAGTCAGTGTATTGATCTATAGGTACATAACATATCAGTCAGTGTATTGATCTATAGGTAGTCATAACTATATACATAACATATCAGTCAGTGTATTGATCTATAGGTACATAACATATAGTCAGTCAGTGTATTGATCTATAGGTACATAACATATCAGTCAGTGTATTGATCTATAGGTACATAACATATCAGTCAGTCAGTGTATTGATCTATAGGTACATAACATATCAGTCAGTGTATTGATCTATAGGTACATAACATATCATAGTCAGTCAGTGTATTGATCTATAGGTACATAACATATCAGTCAGTGTATTGATCTATAGGTACATAAGTCAGTGTATATCTATAGGTACATAACATATCAGTCAGTGTATTGATCTATAGGTACATAACATATCAGTCAGTCAGTGTATTGATCTATAGGTACATAACATATCAGTCAGTGTATTGATCTATAGGTACATAACATATCAGTCAGTCAGTGTATTGATCTATAGGTACATAACATATCAGTCAGTGTATTGATCTATAGGTACATAACATATCAGTCAGTCAGTGTATTGATCTATAGGTACATAACACATATCAGTCAGTGTATTGATCTATAGGTACATAACATATATCAGTCAGTGTATTGATCTATAGGTACATAACATATCAGTCAGTGTATTGATCTATAGGTACATAACATATCAGTCAGTGTATTGATCTATAGGTACATAACATATCAGTCAGTGTATTGATCTATAGGTACATAACATATCAGTCAGTGTATTGATCTATAGGTACATAACATATCAGTCAGTGTATTGATCTATAGGTACATAACATATATCAGTCAGTGTATTGATCTATAGGTACATAACATATCAGTCAGTGTATTGATCATAGGTACATAACATATCAGTCAGTGTATTGATCTATAGGTACATAACATATCAGTCAGTCAGTGTATTGATCTATAGGTACATAACATATCAGTCAGTGTATTGATCTATAGGTACATAACATATATCAGTCAGTGTATTGATCTATAGGTACATAACATATCAGTCAGTGTATTGATCTATAGGTACATAACATATCAGTCAGTGTATTGATCTATAGGTACATAACATATCAGTCAGTGTATTGATCTATAGGTACATAACATATCAGTCAGTGTATTGATCTATAGGTACATAACATATCAGTCAGTCAGTGTATTGATCTATAGGTACATAACATATCAGTCAGTGTATTGATCTATAGGTACATAACATATCAGTCAGTGTATTGTGTATTGATCTATAGGTACATAACATATCAGTCAGTGTATTGATCTATAGGTACATAACATATCAGTCAGTCAGTGTATTGATCTATAGGTACATAACATATCAGTCAGTGTATTGATCTATAGGTACATAACATATATCAGTCAGTGTATTGATCTCATAGGTACATAACATATCAGTCAGTGTATTGATCTATAGGTACATAACATATCAGTCAGTCAGTGTATTGATCTATAGGTACATAACATATCAGTCAGTCAGTGTATTGATCTATAGGTACATAACATATCAGTCAGTGTATTGATCTGTAGGTACATAACATATCAGTCAGTCAGTGTATTGATCTATAGGTACATAACATATCAGTCAGTGTATTGATCTATAGGTACATAACATATCAGTCAGTGTATTGATCTATAGGTACATAACATATCAGTCAGTGTATTGATCTATAGGTACATAACATATCAGTCAGTCAGTGTATTGATCTATAGGTACATAACATATCAGTCAGTGTATTGATCTATAGGTACATAACATATCAGTCAGTGTATTGATCTATAGGTACATAACATATCAGTCAGTGTATTGATCTATAGGTACATAACATATCAGTCAGTGTATTGATCTACAGGTACATAACATATCAGTCAGTCAGTGTATTGATCTATAGGTACATAACATATCAGTCTATAGGTACATAACATATCAGTGTATTGATCTATAGGTACATAACATATCAGTCAGTCAGTGTATTGATCTATAGGTACATAACATATCAGTCAGTGTATTGATCTTAGGTACATAACATATCAGTCAGTGTATTGATCTATAGGTACATAACATATCAGTCAGTCAGTGTATTGATCTATAGGTACATAACATATATCAGTCAGTGTATTGATCTATAGGTACATAACATATCAGTCAGTGTATTGATCTATAGGTACATAACATATCAGTCAGTCTATGATCTATAGGTACATAACATATCAGTCAGTGTATTGATCTATAGGTACATAACATATCAGTCAGTGTATTGATCTATAGGTACATAACATATCAGTCAGTGTATTGATCTGTAGGTACATAACATATCAGTCAGTGTATTGATCTATAGGTACATAACATATCAGTCAGTGTATTGATCTATAGGTACATAACATATCAGTCAGTGTATTGATCTATAGGTACATAACATATCAGTCAGTCAGTGTATTGATCTATAGGTACATAACATATCAGTCAGTCAGTGTATTGATCTATAGGTACATAACATATCAGTCAGTGTATTGATCTATAGGTACATAACATATCAGTCAGTCAGTGTATTGATCTATAGGTACATAACATATCAGTCAGTGTATTGATCTATAGGTACATAACATATCAGTCAGTCAGTGTATTGATCTGTAGGTACATAACATATCAGTCAGTCAGTGTATTGATCTATAGGTACATAACATATCAGTCAGTGTATTGATCTATAGGTACATAACATATCAGTCAGTGTATTGATCTATAGGTACATAACATATCAGTCATTGATCTATAGGTACATAACATATCAGTCAGTGTATTGATCTATAGGTACATAACATATCAGTCAGTGTATTGATCTATAGGTACATAACATATCAGTCAGTGTATTGATCTATAGGTACATAACATATCAGTCAGTGTATTGATCTATAGATACATAACATATCAGTCAGTGTATTGATCTATAGGTACATAACATATCAGTCAGTGTATTGATCTATAGGTACATAACATATCAGTCAGTGTATTGATCTATAGGTAACATAACATCTATAGGTCAGTCAGTGTATTGATCTATAGGTACATAACATATCAGTCAGTCAGTGTATTGATCTATAGGTACATAACATATCAGTCAGTGTATTGATCTATAGGTACATAACATATCAGTACATAACATATCAGTCAGTGTATTGATCTATAGGTACATAACATATCAGTCAGTGTATTGATCTATAGGTACATAACATATCAGTCAGTGTATTGATCTATAGGTACATAACAGTGTATATCAGGTACATAACATATCAGTCAGTCAGTGTATTGATCTATAGGTACATAACATATCAGTCAGTCAGTGTATTGATCTATAGGTACATAACATATCAGTCAGTGTATTGATCTATAGGTACATAACATATCAGTCAGTCAGTGTATTGATCTATAGGTACATAACATATCAGTCAGTGTATTGATCTATAGGTACATAACATATCAGTCAGTCAGTGTATTGATCTATAGGTACATAACATATCAGTCATTGATCAGTACATAACATATCAGTCAGTGTATTGATCTATAGGTACATAACATATCAAGTGTATTGATCTATAGGTACATAACATATATCAGGTCAGTCAGTGTATTGATCTATAGGTACATAACATATCAGTCAGTGTATTGATCTATAGGTACATAACATATCAGTCAGTGTATTGAGTCAGTCAGTGTATTGATCTATAGGTACATAACATATCAGTCAGTGTATTGATCTATAGGTACATAACATATCAGTCAGTGTATTGATCTATAGGTACATAACATATCAGTCAGTGTATTGATCTATAGGTACATAACATATCAGTCAGTGTATTGATCTGTAGGTACATAACATATCAGTCAGTCAGTGTATTGATCTATAGGTACATAACATATCAGTCAGTGTATTGATCTGTAGGTACATAACATATCAGTCAGTTAGTGTATTGATCTATAGGTACATAACATATAGTCAGTCAGTGTATTGATCTATAGGTACATAACATATAGTGTATTGACATAGGTACATATCAGTCAGTGTATTGATCTATAGGTACATAACATATCAGTCAGTCAGTGTATTGATCTATAGGTACATAACATATCAGTCAGTGTATTGATCTATAGGTACATAACATATCAGTCAGTGTATTGATCTATAGGTACATAACATATCAGTCAGTGTATTGATCTATAGGTACATAACATATCAGTCAGTGTATTGATCTATAGGTACATAACATATCAGTCAGTCAGTGTATTGATCTATAGGTACATAACATCAGTCAGTCATATTGATCAGTACATAACATATCAGTGTATTGATCTATAGGTACATAACATATCAGTCAGTGTATTGATCTATAGGTACATAACATATCAGTCAGTGTATTGATCTATAGGTACATAACATATAGTCAGTCAGTGTATTGATCTATAGGTACATAACATATCAGTCAGTCAGTGTATTGATCTATAGGTACATAACATATCAGTCAGTGTATTGATCTATAGGTACATAACATATCAGTCAGTGTATTGATCTATAGGTACATAACATATCAGTCAGTCAGTGTATTGATCTATAGGTACATAACATATCAGTCAGTGTATTGATCTATAGGTACATAACATATCAGTCAGTGTATTGATCTATAGGTACATAACATATCAGTCAGTCAGTGTATTGATCTATAGGTACATAACATATCAGTCAGTCAGTGTATTGATCTATAGGTACATAACATATCAGTCAGTCAGTGTATTGATCTATAGGTACATAACATATCAGTCAGTGTATTGATCTATAGGTACATAACATATCAGTCAGTCAGTGTATTGATCTATAGGTACATAACATATCAGTCAGTGTATTGATCAGTGTATTGATCTATAGGTACATAACATATCAGTCAGTGTATTGATCTATAGGTACATAACATATCAGTCAGTCAGTGTATTGATCTATAGGTACATAACATATCAGTCAGTGTATTGATCTATAGGTACATAACATATCAGTCAGTGTATTGATCTATAGGTACATAACATATCAGTCAGTCAGTGTATTGATCTATAGGTACATAACATATATCAGTCAGTGTATTGATCTATAGGTACATAACATATCAGTCAGTGTATTGATCTGTAGGTACATAACATATCAGTCAGTGTATTGATCTATAGGTACATAACATATATCAGTCAGTGTATTGATCTGTAGGTACATAACATATCAGTCAGTGTATTGATCTATAGGTACATAAATATCAGTCAGTCAGTGTATTGATCTATAGGTACATAACATATCAGTCAGTCAGTGTATTGATCTATAGGTACATAACATATCAGTCAGTGTATTGATCTATAGGTACATAACATATCAGTCAGTGTATTGATCTATAGGTACATAACATATCAGTCAGTTAGTGTATTGTCAGTGTATTGATCTATAGGTACATAACATATCAGTCAGTGTATTGATCTGTAGGTACATAACATATCAGTCAGTGTATTGATCTATAGGTACATAACATATCAGTCAGTGTATTGATCTATAGGTACATAACATATCAGTCAGATCTATAGGTACATAACATATCAGTCAGTCAGTGTATTGATCTATAGGTACATAACATATCAGTCAGTGTATTGATCTATAGGTACATAACATATCAGTCAGTCAGTGTATTGATCTATAGGTACATAACATATCAGTCAGTGTATTGATCTATCAGGTACATAACATATCAGTCAGTGTATTGATCTATAGGTACATAACATATCAGTCAGTCAGTGTATTGATCTATAGGTACATAACATATCAGTCAGTGTATTGATCTATAGGTACATAACATATCAGTCAGTGTATTGATCTATAGGTACATAACATATCAGTCAGTGTATTGATCTATAGGTACATAACATATCAGTCAGTGTATTGATCAGTCAGTGTATGTATTGATCTATAGGTACATAACATATCAGTCAGTCAGTGTATTGATCTATAGGTACATAACATATCAGTCAGTCAGTGTATTGATCTATAGGTACATAACATATCAGTCAGTGTATTGATCTATAGGTACATAACATATCAGTCAGTGTATTGATCTATAGGTACATAACATATCAGTCAGTCAGTGTATTGATCTATAGGTACATAACATATCAGTCAGTCAGTGTATTGATCTATAGGTACATAACATATCAGTCAGTGTATTGATCTATAGGTACATAACATATCAGTCAGTCAGTGTATTGATCTATAGGTACATAACATATCAGTCAGTGTATTGATCTGTAGGTACATAACATATCAGTCAGTGTATTGATCTATAGGTACATAACATATCAGTCAGTGTATTGATCTATAGGTACATAACATATCAGTCAGTGTATTGATCTATAGGTACATAACATATCAGTCAGTGTATTGATCTATAGGTACATAACATATCAGTCAGTGTATTATCTGTAGGTACATAACATATCAGTCAGTGTATTGATCTATAGGTACATAACATATCATATCAGTCAGTGTATTGATCTATAGGTACATAACATATCAGTCAGTGTATTGATCTATAGGTACATAACATATCAGTCAGTCAGTGTATTGATCTATAGGTACATAACATATCAGTCAGTCAGTGTATTGATCTATAGGTACATAACATATCAGTCAGTGTATTGATCTATAGGTACATAACATATCAGTCAGTGTATTGATCTATAGGTACATAACATATCAGTCAGTGTATTGATCTATAGGTACATAACATATCAGTCAGTCAGTGTATTGATCTGTAGGTACATAACATATCAGTCAGTGTAGTGTATTGATCTATAGGTACATAACATATCAGTCAGTGTATTGATCTATAGGTACATAACATATCACAGTGTATTGATCTATAGGTACATAACATATCAGTCAGTGTATTGATCTGTAGGTACATAACATATCAGTCAGTCAGTGTATTGATCTATAGGTACATAACATATCAGTCAGTGTATTGATCTATAGGTACATAACATATCAGTCAGTCAGTGTATTGATCTGTAGGTACATAACATATCAGTCAGTGTATTGATCTATAGGTACATAACATATCAGTCAGTCAGTGTATTGATCTATAGGTACATAACATATCAGTCAGTTAGTGTATTGATCTATAGGTACATAACATATCAGTCAGTCAGTGTATTGATCTATAGGTACATAACATATCAGTCAGTGTATTGATCTATAGGTACATAACATATCAGTTAGTGTATTGATCTATAGGTACATAACATATCAGTCAGTGTATTGATCTATAGGTACATAACATATAGTCAGTCAGTGTATTGATCTATGTAGGTACATAACATATCAGTCAGTGTATTGATCTATAGGTACATAACATATCAGTCAGTGTATTGATCTATAGGTACATAACATATCAGTCAGTGTATTGATCTATAGGTACATAACATATCAGTCAGTCAGTGTATTGATCTATAGGTACATAACATATCAGTCAGTGTATTGATCTATAGGTACATAAACATATCAGTCAGTGTATTGATCTATAGGTACATAACATATCAGTCAGTGTATTGATCTATAGGTACATAACATATCAGTCAGTGTATTGATCTATAGGTACATAACATATCAGTCAGTGTATTGATCTATAGGTACATAACATATCAGTCAGTCAGTGTATTGATCTGTAGGTACATAACATATCAGTCAGTGTATTGATCTATAGGTACATAACATATCAGTAACATATCAGTCAGTCAGTGTATTGATCTATAGGTACATAACATATCAGTCAGTGTATTGATCTATAGGTACATAACATATCAGTCAGTGTATTGATCTATAGGTACATAACATATCAGTCAGTCAGTGTATTGATCTGTAGGTACATAATATAGTCAGTCAGTGTATTGATCTATAGGTACATAACATATCAGTCAGTCAGTGTATTGATCTATAGGTACATAACATATCAGTCAGTGTATTGATCTATAGGTACATAACATATCAGTCAGTGTATTGATCTATAGGTACATAACATATCAGTCAGTCAGTGTATTGATCTATAGGTACATAACATATCAGTCAGTGTATTGATCTATAGGTACATAACATATCAGTCAGTGTATTGATCTATAGGTACATAACATATCAGTCAGTGTATTGATCTTAGGAGGTACATAACATATCAGTCAGTGTATTGATCTATAGGTACATAACATATATCAGTCAGTGTATTGATCTATAGGTACATAACATATCAGTCAGTCAGTGTATTGATCTGTAGGTACATAACATATCAGTCAGTGTATTGATCTATAGGTACATAACATATCAGTCAGTGTAGTCAGTGTATTGATCTATAGGTACATAACATATCAGTCAGTGTATTGATCTATAGGTACATAACATATATCAGTCAGTGTATTGATCTGTAGGTACATAACATATCAGTCAGTGTATTGATCTGTAGGTACATAACATATCAGTCAGTGTATTGATCTATAGGTACATAACATATCATATTGATCAGTCAGTGTATTGATCTATAGGTACATAACATATCAGTCAGTCAGTGTATTGATCTGTAGGTACATAACATATCAGTCAGTCAGTGTATTGATCTATAGGTACATAACATATCAGTCAGTGTATTGATCTATAGGTACATAACATATCAGTCAGTCAGTGTATTGATCTATAGGTACATAACATATCAGTCAGTGTATTGATCTATAGGTACATAACAGTGTATTGATCTATAGGTACATAACATATCAGTCAGTGTATTGATCTATAGGTACATAACATATCAGTCAGTGTATTGATCTATAGGTACATAACATATCAGTCAGTGTATTGATCTATAGGTACATAACATATCAGTCAGTGTATTGATCTATAGGTACATAACATATCAGTCAGTGTATTGATCTATAGGTACATAACATATCAGTCAGTGTATTGATCTATAGGTACATAACATATCAGTCAGTGTATTGATCTATAGGTACATAATATATCAGTCAGTGTATTGATCTATAGGTACATAACATATCAGTCAGTCAGTGTATTGATCTATAGGTACATAACATATCAGTCAGTCAGTGTATTGATCTATAGGTACATAACATATCAGTCAGTGTATTGATCTATAGGTACATAACATATCAGTCAGTGTAACTATATCATCAGTCAGTGTATTGATCTATAGGTACATAACATATCAGTCAGTCAGTGTATTGATCTATAGGTACATAACATATCAGTCAGTGTATTGATCTATAGGTACATAACATATCAGTCAGTCAGTGTATTGATCTATAGGTACATATCATATCAGTCAGTGTATTGATCTATAGGTACATAACATATCAGTCAGTGTATTGATCTATAGGTACATAACATATCAGTCAGTGTATTGATCTATAGGTACATAACATATCAGTCAGTGTATTGATCTATAGGTACATAACATATCAGTCAGTGTATTGAGTAGGTATAACATATCAGTCAGTGTATTGGTACATAACATATCAGTCAGTGTATTGATCTGTAGGTACATAACATATCAGTCAGTGTATTGATCTATAGGTACATAACATATCAGTCAGTGTATTGATCTATAGGTACATAACATATCAGTCAGTCAGTGTATTGATCTATAGGTACATAACATATCAGTCAGTGTATTGATCTATAGGTACATAACATATCAGTCAGTCAGTATTGGTGTATAACATGATCAGTCAGTGTATTGACATAACATATCAGTCAGTGTATTGATCTATAGGTACATAATATATCAGTCAGTGTATTGATCTATAGGTACATAACATATCAGTCAGTGTATTGATCTATAGGTACATAACATATCAGTCAGTGTATTGATCTATAGGTACATAACATATCAGTCAGTGTATTGATCTATAGGTACATAACATATCAGTCAGTGTATTGATCTATAGGTACATAACATATCAGTCAGTGTATTGATCTATAGGTACATAACATATCAGTCAGTGTATTGATCTATAGGTACATAACATATCAGTCAGTGTATTGATCTATAGGTACATAACATATCAGTCAGTCAGTGTATTGATCAGTAGGTACATAACATATCAGTCAGTGTATTGATCTGTAGGTACATAACATATCAGTCAGTGTATTGATCTATAGGTACATAACATATAGTCAGTCAGTGTATTGATCTATAGGTACATAACATATCAGTCAGTCAGTGTATTGATCTATAGGTACATAACATATCAGTCAGTGTATTGATCTATAGGTACATAACATATCAGTCAGTGTATTGATCTATAGGTACATAACATATCAGTCAGTGTATTGATCTATAGGTACATAACATATCAGTCAGTCAGTGTATTGATCTATAGGTACATAACATATCAGTCAGTGTATTGATCTGTAGGTACATAACATATCAGTCAGTGTATTGATCTATAGGTACATAACATATCAGTCAGTGTATTGATCTATAGGTACATAACATATCAGTCAGTGTATTGATCTATAGGTACATAACATATCAGTCAGTCAGTGTATTGATCTATAGGTACATAACATATCAGTCAGTGTATTGATCTATAGGTACATAACATATCAGTCAGTGTATTGATCTATAGGTACATAACATATCAGTCAGTGTATTGATCTATAGGTACATAACATATCAGTCAGTGTATTGATCTATAGGTACATAACATATCAGTCAGGTACATAACATATCAGTCAGTATTGTGTATTAACATATCAGTCAGTGTATTGATCTATAGGTACATAACATATCAGTCAGTGTATTGATCTATAGGTACATAACATATCAGTCAGTGTATTGATCTATAGGTACATAACATATCAGTCAGTGTATTGATCTATAGGTAACATATCAAGTGTATATCAGTCAGTCAGTGTATTGATCTATAGGTACATAACATATATCAGTCAGTGTATTGATCTATAGGTACATAACATATCAGTCAGTCAGTGTATTGATCAGTGTATTGATCTGTAGGTACATAACATATCAGTCAGTGTATTGATCTATAGGTACATAACATATCAGTCAGTCAGTGTATTGATCTATAGGTACATAACATATCAGTCAGTCAGTGTATTGATCTATAGGTACATAACATATCAGTCAGTCAGTGTATTGATCTATAGGTACATAACATATCAGTCAGTCAGTGTATTGATCTATAGGTACATAACATATCAGTCAGTGTATTGATCTATAGGTACATAACATATCAGTCAGTGTATTGATCTATAGGTACATAACATATCAGTCAGTCAGTGTATTGATCTATAGGTACATAACATATCAGTCAGTGTATTGATCTATAGGTACATAACATATCAGTCAGTCAGTGTATTGATCTATAGGTACATAACATATCAGTCAGTCAGTGTATTGATCTATAGGTACATAACATATCAGTCAGTGTATTGATCTATAGGTACATAACATATCATCAGTCAGTGTATTGATCTATAGGTACATAACATATCAGTCAGTCAGTGTATTGATCTATAGGTACATAACATATCAGTCAGTGTATTGATCTGTAGGTACATAACATATAGTCAGTCAGTGTATTGATCTATAGGTACATAACATATCACATAACATATCAGTCAGTGTATTGATCTATAGGTACATAACATATCAGTCAGTCAGTGTATTGATCTGTAGGTACATAACATATCAGTCAGTCAGTGTATTGATCTGTAGGTACATAACATATCAGTCAGTGTATTGATCTATAGGTACATAACATATCAGTTAGTGTATTGATCTACAGAGACTGTTACTGTCAGGGTTAATGTAACAGAGACTGTTACTGTCAGGGTTAATGAGCTCCAGACTGTTACTGTCAGGGTTAATGTAACAGAGACTGTTACTGTCAGGGTTAATGAGCTCCAGACTGTTACTGTCAGGGTTAATGTAACAGAGACTGTTACTGTCAGGGTTAATGTAACAGAGACTGTTACTGTCAGGGTTAATGAGCTCCAGACTGTTACTGTCAGGGTTAATGTAACAGAGACTGTTACTGTCAGGGTTAATGAGCTCCAGACTGTTACTGTCAGGGTTAATGAGCTCCAGACTGTTACTGTCAGGGTTAATGTAACAGAGACTGTTACTGTCAGGGTTAATGTAACAGAGACTGTTACTGTCAGGGTTAATGTAACAGAGACTGTTACTGTCAGGGTTAATGTAACAGAGACTGTTACTGTCAGGGTTAATGTAACAGAGACTGTTACTGTCAGGGTTAATGTAGCAGAGACTGTTACTGTCAGGGTTAATGTAACAGAGACTGTTACTGTCAGGGTTAATGAGCTCCAGACTGTTACTGTCAGGGTTAATGTAACAGAGACTGTTACTGTCAGGGTTAATGTAACAGAGACTGTTACTGTCAGGGTTAATGTAACAGAGACTGTTACTGTCAGGGTTAATGTAACAGAGACTGTTACTGTCAGGGTTAATGAGCTCCAGACTGTTACTGTCAGGGTTAATGTAACTCCAGACTGTTACTGTCAGGGTTAATGAGCTCCAGACTGTTACTGTCAGGGTTAATGTAACAGAGACTGTTACTGTCAGGGTTAATGAGCTCCAGACTGTTACTGTCAGGGTTAATGTAACAGAGACTGTTACTGTCAGGGTTAATGTAACAGAGACTGTTACTGTCAGGGTTAATGTAACAGAGACTGTTACTGTCAGGGTTAATGAGCTCCAGACTGTTACTGTCAGGGTTAATGTAACATAGACTGTTACTGTCAGGGCTAATGACAGACTGTTACTGTCAGACTGTTACTGTCAGGGTTAATGTAACAGAGACTGTTACTGTCAGGGTTAATGTTAATGTAACAGAGACTGTTACTGTCAGGGTTAATGTAACTCCAGACTGTTACTGTCAGGGTTAATGAGCTCCAGACTGTTACTGTCAGGGTTAATGTAACAGAGACTGTTACTGTCAGGGTTAATGTAACAGAGACTGTTACTGTCAGGGTTAATGTAACAGAGACTGTTACTGTCAGGGTTAATGAGCTCCAGACTGTTACTGTCAGGGTTAATGTAACAGAGACTGTTACTGTCAGGGTTAATGTAACAGAGACTGTTACTGTCAGGGTTTAACTGTAACTGTCAGAGACTGTTACTGTCAGGGTTAATGTAACAGAGACTGTTACTGTCAGGGTTAATGAGCTCCAGACTGTTACTGTCAGGGTTAATGTAACAGAGACTGTTACTGTCAGGGTTAATGTAACAGAGACTGTTACTGTCAGGGTTAATGTAACAGAGACTGTTACTGTCAGGGTTAATGTAACAGAGACTGTTACTGTCAGGGTTAATGTAACAGAGACTGTTACTGTCAGGGTTAATGAGCTCCAGACTGTTACTGTCAGGGTTAATGTAACAGAGACTGTTACTGTCAGGGTTAATGTAACAGAGACTGTTACTGTCAGGGTTAATGTAATCCAGACTGTTACTGTCAGGGTTAATGTAACAGAGTCAGGGTTAATGTAACAGAGACTGTTACTGTCAGGGTTAATGTAACAGAGACTGTTACTGTCAGGGTTAATGTAACAGAGACTGTTACTGTCAGGGTTAATGTAACAGAGACTGTTACTGTCAGGGTTAATGTAACAGAGACTGTTACTGTCAGGGTTAATGTAACTCCAGACTGTTACTGTCAGGGTTAATGTAACTGTCAGAGACTGTTACTGTCAGGGTTAATGTAAC
Organism: Oncorhynchus masou masou; assembly: GCF_036934945.1. Taxonomy (NCBI): domain Eukaryota; kingdom Metazoa; phylum Chordata; class Actinopteri; order Salmoniformes; family Salmonidae; genus Oncorhynchus; species Oncorhynchus masou. The sequence continues at coordinate 87,482 of NW_027006907.1, forward strand.
AGAGACTGTTACTGTCAGGGTTAATGAGCTCCAGACTGTTACTGTCAGGGTTAATGTAACAGAGACTGTTACTGTCAGGGTTAATGAGCTCCAGAGCTGTTACTGTCAGGGTTAATGTAACAGAGACTGTTACTGTCAGGGTTAATGTAACAGAGACTGTTACTGTCAGGGTTAATGTAACAGAGACTGTTACTGTCAGGGTTAATGTAGCTCCAGACTGTTACTGTCAGGGTTAATGTAACAGAGACTGTTACTGTCAGGGTTAATGAGTAACAGACTGTTACTGTCAGGGTTAATGTAACAGAGACTGTTACTGTCAGGGTTAATGTAACAGAGACTGTTACTGTCAGGGTTAATGTAACAGAGACTGTTACTGTCAGGGTTAATGTAACAGAGACTGTTACTGTCAGGGTTAATGTAACAGAGACTGTTACTGTCAGGGTTAATGTAACAGAGACTGTTACTGTCAGGGTTAATGTAACAGAGACTGTTACTGTCAGGGTTAATGTAACAGAGACTGTTACTGTCAGGGTTAATGTAACAGAGACTGTTACTGTCAGGGTTAATGTAACAGAGACTGTTACTGTCAGGGTTAATGTAACAGAGACTGTTACTGTCAGGGTTAATGTAACAGAGACTGTTACTGTCAGGGTTAATGTAACAGAGACTGTTACTGTCAGGGTTAATGTAACAGAGACTGTTACTGTCAGGGTTAATGTAACAGAGACTGTTACTAACAGACTGTTACTGTCAGGGTTAATGTAACAGAGACTGTTACTGTCAGGGTTAATGTAACAGAGACTGTTACTGTCAGGGTTAATGTAACAGAGACTGTTACTGTCAGGGTTAATGAGCTCCAGACTGTTACTGTCAGGGTTAATGAGCTCCAGACTGTTACTGTCAGGGTTAATGTAACAGAGACTGTTACTGTCAGGGTTAATGTAACAGAGACTGTTACTGTCAGGGTTAATGTAACAGAGACTGTTACTGTCAGGGTTAATGTAACAGAGACTGTTACTGTCAGGGTTAATGAGCTCCAGACTGTTACTGTCAGGGTTAATGTAACAGAGACTGTTACTGTCAGGGTTAATGAGCTCCAGACTGTTACTGTCAGGGTTAATGAGCTCCAGACTGTTACTGTCAGGGTTAATGTAACAGAGACTGTTACTGTCAGGGTTAATGAGCTCCAGACTGTTACTGTCAGGGTTAATGTAACAGAGACTGTTACTGTCAGGGTTAATGAGCTCCAGACTGTTACTGTCAGGGTTAATGAGCTCCAGACTGTTACTGTCAGGGTTAATGTAACAGAGACTGTTACTGTCAGGGTTAATGTAACAGAGACTGTTACTGTCAGGGTTAATGTAACAGAGACTGTTACTGTCAGGGTTAATGAACCACAGACTGTTACTGTCAGGGTTAATGTAACAGAGACTGTTACTGTCAGGGTTAATGTAACAGAGACTGTTACTGTCAGGGTTAATGTAACAGAGACTGTTACTGTCAGGGTTAATGTAACAGAGACTGTTACTGTCAGGGTTAATGAGCTCCAGACTGTTACTGTCAGGGTTAATGTAACAGAGACTGTTACTGTCAGGGTTAATGTAACAGAGACTGTTACTGTCAGGGTTAATGTAACAGAGACTGTTACTGTCAGGGTTAATGAGCTCCAGACTGTTACTGTCAGGGTTAATGTAACAGAGACTGTTACTGTCAGGGTTAATGAGCTCCAGACTGTTACTGTCAGGGTTAATGTAACAGAGACTGTTACTGTCAGGGTTAATGTAACAGAGACTGTTACTGTCAGGGTTAATGTAACAGAGACTGTTACTGTCAGGGTTAATGAACACCAGACTGTTACTGTCAGGGTTAATGTAACAGAGACTGTTACTGTCAGGGTTAATGTAACAGAGACTGTTACTGTCAGGGTTAATGTAACAGAGACTGTTACTGTCAGGGTTAATGTAACAGAGACTGTTACTGTCAGGGTTAATGAGCTCCAGACTGTTACTGTCAGGGTTAATGTAACAGACAGTTACTGTCAGGGTTAATGTAACAGAGACTGTTACTGTCAGGGTTAATGAGCTCCAGACTGTTACTGTCAGGGTTAATGTAACAGAGACTGTTACTGTCAGGGTTAATGTAGCTCCAGATCATTACCCAGACTGTTACTGTCAGGGTTAATGAGCTCCAGACTGTTACTGTCAGGGTTAATGAGCTCCAGACTGTTACTGTCAGGGTTAATGTAACAGAGACTGTTACTGTCAGGGTTAATGTAACAGAGACTGTTACTGTCAGGGTTAATGTAACAGAGACTGTTACTGTCAGGGTTAATGTAACAGAGACTGTTACTGTCAGGGTTAATGTAGCTCCAGACTGTTACTGTCAGGGTTAATGTAACAGAGACTGTTACTGTCAGGGTTAATGTAACAGAGACTGTTACTGTCAGGGTTAATGTAACAGAGACTGTTACTGTCAGGGTTAATGTAACAGAGACTGTTACTGTCAGGGTTAATGTACTGTTACTGTCAGGGTTAAGAGACTGTTACTGTCAGGGTTAATGTAACAGAGACTGTTACTGTCAGGGTTAATGAGCTCCAGACTGTTACTGTCAGGGTTAATGTAACAGAGACTGTTACTGTCAGGGTTAATGTAACAGAGACTGTTACTGTCAGGGTTAATGAGCTCCAGACTGTTACTGTCAGGGTTAATGAGCTCCAGACTGTTACTGTCAGGGTTAATGTAACAGAGACTGTTACTGTCAGGGTTAATGTAACAGAGACTGTTACTGTCAGGGTTAATGTAACAGAGACTGTTACTGTCAGGGTTAATGTAACAGAGACTGTTACTGTCAGGGTTAATGTAACAGAGACTGTTACTGTCAGGGTTAATGTAACAGAGACTGTTACTGTCAGGGTTAATGAGCTCCAGACTGTTACTGTCAGGGTTAATGTAACAGAGACTGTTACTGTCAGGGTTAATGTAACAGAGACTGTTACTGTCAGGGTTAATGTAACTCCAGACTGTTACTGTCAGGGTTAATGTAACCAGACTGTTACTGTCAGGGTTAATGTAACAGAGGGTTAATGTAACAGAGACTGTTACTGTCAGGGTTAATGTAACAGAGACTGTTACTGTCAGGGTTAATGTAAGGGTTAATGTAACAGAGACTGTTACTGTCAGGGTTAATGTAACAGAGACTGTTACTGTCAGGTCAGGTTAATGTAACAGAGACTGTTACTGTCAGGGTTAATGTAACAGAGACTGTTACTGTCAGGGTTAATGTAACAGAGACTGTTACTGTCAGGGTTAATGTAACAGAGACTGTTACTGTCAGGGTTAATGTAACAGAGACTGTTACTGTCAGGGTTAATGTAACAGAGACTGTTACTGTCAGGGTTAATGTAACAGAGACTGTTACTGTCAGGGTTAATGTAACAGAGACTGTTACTGTCAGGGTTAATGTAACAGAGACTGTTACTGTCAGGGTTAATGTAACAGAGACTGTTACTGTCAGGGTTAATGTAACAGAGACTGTTACTGTCAGGGTTAATGTAACAGAGACTGTTACTGTCAGGGTTAATGAGCTCCAGACTGTTACTGTCAGGGTTAATGAGCTCCAGACTGTTACTGTCAGGGTTAATGTAACAGAGACTGTTACTGTCAGGGTTAATGTAACAGAGACTGTTACTGTCAGGGTTAATGTAACAGAGACTGTTACTGTCAGGGTTAATGTAACAGAGACTGTTACTGTCAGGGTTAATGTAACAGAGACTGTTACTGTCAGGGTTAATGTAACAGAGACTGTTACTGTCAGGGTTAATGAACTCCAGACTGTTACTGTCAGGGTTAATGTAACAGAGACTGTTACTGTCAGGGTTAATGTAACAGAGACTGTTACTGTCAGGGTTAATGTAACAGAGACTGTTACTGTCAGGGTTAATGTAACAGAGACTGTTACTGTCAGGGTTAATGTTAACAGAGACTGTTACTGTCAGGGTTAATGTAACAGAGACTGTTACTGTCAGGGTTAATGTAACAGAGACTGTTACTGTCAGGGTTAATGTAACAGAGACTGTTACTGTCAGGGTTAATGTAACAGAGACTGTTACTGTCAGGGTTAATGTAACAGAGACTGTTACTGTCAGGGTTAATGTAACAGAGACTGTTACTGTCAGGGTTAATGTAACAGAGACTGTTACTGTCAGGGTTAATGTAACAGAGACTGTTACTGTCAGGGTTAATGAGCTCCAGACTGTTACTGTCAGGGTTAAAGCTGTAACAGAGACTGTTACTGTCAGGGTTAATGTAACAGAGACTGTTACTGTCAGGGTTAATGTAACAGAGACTGTTACTGTCAGGGTTAATGTAACAGAGACTGTTACTGTCAGGGTTAATGTAACAGAGACTGTTACTGTCAGGGTTAATGAGCTCCAGACTGTTACTGTCAGGGTTAATGTAACAGAGACTGTTACTGTCAGGGTTAATGTAACAGAGACTGTTACTGTCAGGGTTAATGTAACAGAGACTGTTACTGTCAGGGTTAATGTAACAGAGACTGTTACTGTCAGGGTTAATGTAACAGAGACTGTTACTGTCAGGGTTAATGTAACAGAGACTGTTACTGTCAGGGTTAATGTAACAGAGACTGTTACTGTCAGGGTTAATGTAACAGAGACTGTTACTGTCAGGGTTAATGTAACAGAGACTGTTACTGTCAGGGTTAATGTAACAGAGACTGTTACTGTCAGGGTTAATGTAACAGAGACTGTTACTGTCAGGGTTAATGTAACAGAGACTGTTACTGTCAGGGTTAATGTAACAGAGACTGTTACTGTCAGGGTTAATGTAACAGAGACTGTTACTGTCAGGGTTAATGAGCTCCAGACTGTTACTGTCAGGGTTAATGAGCTCCAGACTGTTACTGTCAGGGTTAATGAGCTCCAGACTGTTACTGTCAGGGTTAATGTAACAGAGACTGTTACTGTCAGGGTTAATGTAACAGAGACTGTTACTGTCAGG